>NC_056747.1:499297225-499597225 GCF_019279795.1 Protopterus annectens | reverse complement strand
TTTGATTTCCATTTTTTAGTAATTGCTTATTTGGCAGCCACCATAATTAGACACAGCAAGGGCTTACCATGTCTAGGCAATTCCGATTCTGTATCACAACTTAGAAAAATCATGTCCCTCTTCACACCAGTCTGCCTACCAAGCATCTCCGACAGTGCATCCCACAGGGAATCCTTAAAGTCTACCAACCCGCATCACTCCCAGAAAATATGTTACCAAGTATTGCTTTCTTCCCTGTCAGACCTCCAACATTTGCTGTCTACCTGAGGAAAAATTCTCTGGAGTCTACTTGGGTATAAAAATGGATATCAAATGTAGGATATCATCTAGTATAGCTGTATTGTCACTAGAAGGGATGTAAAGAACTGTAATACATATTTGTTTGTAATTGTTTAATTTCAGAAAAGTAATAAGAAATTCTGCTGAATAGAATTTTGGTATTCATTTGTTATAAGGGAAAATGTGGTTGTTGTTGTTGGGAAATATTAAAGGAATACCACCACCTTTCCTTTTTATATGGTCATTATGGATGATATTATAGCCAGGAGGTATAATTTTCAGAGTAGTTTATGTAGTACTAAGGTTGGGTGTTGACCATTGTAGGTTTAGAGTAGTGTGTGGAGGAGCATTGTCATGATTTTCATGTGATAGGATGGGGCAGGATTAGGGTGAATGTCTCCTCCTAGAAGGTTTTCAGTATATTGGGGAATTACTGATACTTATTTTTTGCAGAGTATTTTTTCACTTAATTTTGTTTTGGTTTGAGTTTAAATGGAGGTAAGCAGTGTATATTTAGGGTAAAGGTGGTGGGCATAATTAAATAGGTTTGGTGCAATGTGTGGAGATTGCAGAGATTAAGTATGAATAGGTGGCTGGGACAGAGTTGTGGACATGTTGAGATCTATTATAGAGTCATGATAGGATGAAAGATGGCCTATTAGGAGGAGAAGAATAAAGGCTAAGCTAAGTAGTAGAATGATTAAGTAAAGGGCTCTATATGTTATAGTTGGCAGGTAGTGGGGAAATAGGGATCAAAACAGAAAAAGAAGTTGTAGTCCAGAAGGATATTTAGTGGTAGTGGAGTCTGAAAGCTGATGAAGGGTAGTAGGAAAAGAAGTATTTTCTATGAAATGAGTGAGTTAGGTTGTCTTAGTATCTTCTCTGGAATGTAAGAAATAAGGAGGTTAAAAGGGTAGAGTATGAGAATGTAGGTAAAATAGGAAAAAGTAAGGGTTTATTTGGAAAAAGAAGAAGATGCATTGTAAAATAGATAAGTGCTGTTAGAGATGGGTGAAACTATGAATGAATAAAGTGCAAAGCAGTATGGGAGGGAGAAAGGTAGTTGGAAATGCTGAAAAAACATTAAGTGGAAGTTGGGAATTAGGTAAAAAGAAACAGAAATGTTTGTGTGGTAGTAATAAGGTTGTTTGCGAGGGATAGGGAATAGGAATCAGAAGCGAAGTGTATGTATGAAGTGTAATAATAGAGTAAGAGGGGTAGGTAGGAATTGGAGGGAGGGTATGTAAGTAAAGCAAAGCCAAGCGTTGTGGGCTTCCTTCCTCTAGTTAAATTATAACAAAGCATAATTAGTCTATAGCCAATACAAAGCAATTAACAGAAGGTTACAAAGCAGAAGAGGTATACTTCATTTCCTGAATGCCAAAACCTGTCAGCCAGGAAGACTAATTACTGGCATACACAGTATAATCTATTGGTCAAGAGGAAGGACAGTGTCTGACTTAATAAGTGGTTCTTAATGTGCAAGAATTACACTGTTGGATGGTATGTTAAAACCAACATCCAGCATAGTTAAGCATGTATTTAACTAGATGAAGTTAATACTCAACAGGATCCTTCAAGTTAAATTTTACAAAGACAAAATTCTCAGTGAAATGTTTGGGAGCTGGCCCTTGTAGTAGAGCTTCTGCAGTATCAGGGTCAGATATAGTGACCACAGGTTATTGTACTAAGACAAAATTCTCATTGAAAATGTTTGGGAGTTATAATAATTTTATATACACACACACACATATATATATATATATATATATATATATATATATATATATATATATATATATATATATATATATATATATAAAGTCTCTCTCTATATATATATATATGTTTATATATTTCATTCTGGTTACTTTAATTATGCCATCTCATGATGGCGATACTTTGTTAGAAAAAGTAGTGGAATAAATACTACATTTGAAGGTGTAGTATAACAAAGCATTCTGCTTGCTTTGAGTTAGTGATTTCAGTATTAGTATATATAGTTAGCAAGGCTGGGGGTACTCAGCCTCCTACATTGAGGTGGAGTGGGCTGGAGTGTGTGGTTTTAGCACTTTAAGTATGTAACAAAGAATTTCAGAATTTACTGCTTAAGACATAGAATCATAGTTGATTCGTCACCTCACTGGAGAATAAGAGTGCATTGAGTGCAGTGCTTAAACTTTAACTGTATGAAATTTCATCTGCCCCCTTTGTACCCACTCGGTTAGCCTTTCAATAACCTTTCTTAGTGTCACAAACGGAAATACTGCCAGCCCAGCTATCTGGAATTTTGTAAGTGGGTGTGTGTTATTTGTAAATATCAACATGATTCATATGCCTGTGTTACAAATGTATTAGAACTGTATGTCATATTGTACAGACATGTGCTGAAGAGATATTTTAGTACTGAGTAGAAATGTATATGCACTATTGTAAGTGTTTACATATAAATTTTAACAGAGGAGAGCGAAATACAGGAGATTAACTTGTAAAACTGAAGTACTTTATTACTGGACTATAAAAAGAGATGTTATTTTTCAGTTTCAGTGCAACAAGAGACACAATGTCTAGAACTAGAAGTCTTTTTTATTGTCTTTAAATATGGAGAAATGTAAATCATTTTATGACTTACACCAATTGCCTTACATCTAAGAGAAGTCCTTATTTAGGTATTTTCACAAAGAGATGCTAAATGCTACCTGCTGCAGTGGTGGTTTTCACCTGGGATAGTCAGATGACAAGAAGTGATGTCATGCTGCAAGTATCCCAGTAGTAATATGTTAAATATTAATTTAAGAATTCTCTGAAAGACAGTCTGAGCATTTTGCATTTATATTTGACCTGACAACATTAGCTGGAAAACCCTCTCACCACGTCTCTCTTGCCATGTTCTGTAAGTTAACAAGGGTACAGTAATTTTTCTTAGATTCAGACAGGAATATAGTGAAGTATAGCTTAGATGTTTTCTGTATTTATTTGAAACTGTCTTGCAATGTTGTTTTAAATATTTCCTTTGATGTTGATCTTTGAAGTAACTTTGATTGTTTACTGAGTATTTTCTTGTTCTTTTATTATTTATTAGTAAATATATTTAAACCTTTCAATTGTGGCTGGTCTGTCTAGAGATATTTAAGCTCTTAGAGTACTTGCATATCTATTTGGTGACACTGAGCAAGTCACTCCTAATTGCCTTGCTCTTGGTCAAACTGCCATTTGGATTAATAGTAACATTACACAGTAAGATTGGACACCCATTGTTAAGGGCCTTAAAGTAGATGATAAGTAGTGGCTGGTGGCAGTGGAAACTACCTTATAGTCTGGGCAGAAGGGGGTATAGCTAGTAAGCCTGTGCAAGCCTTTCCCAGGTGTGTGTGTATAAATCAAACCTCAAAGTGTGTGTGTGTCAGCTACTTGGGCAGGGATACAAAGCAATGGCTGGACAGAGAGGGTGCTGGAGGTCTTGGCTTGGCTACTCAGCTGAGATCTCAACCTTATAGCTGTGCAAGTTGGGTGTCTTATTGGGGATCTGGAAAAAGAGGAAGAAACCAGCCCCAGACTGACCATGGTCTGTGCATGCTCTTAAGGGAAATTACACTTTACTGTCTGTGTGCTTGTCATCCCCCCAGTGTGTACATCCCCCACTGTTGCCAGTGGCGAGGATTGAGGCTTCTTGATATTACTGGGCCAGTGCTGGGGCATCACACTTAGCATCTTTCTCTTTCTGCACCACCGCATCTATCTTTGGGTCATAATAGGGAGCCTGAAGTCTACAATTCCTCAAATATGTCTGAAACTGCCGCAATAATGAATAATGGACCTAGGGCTAATCACTGCTGTTACATTTTTTTCCGTTACTCCTGACATACCTCTAGATCCACAGCTCCCTTTATGCTGAAATGAGTGATATGCCTCAGGCGTAGTCCTGCTCATTAGCCCTACAGCTTTCCCACAAGCCTTCTGTGGAGAACTGAATAAAAGCTCTTGTTGACGTTTGAATAGACTGCTTGTAAATCCCTGTTGAGTTAATTGAATAACTTGGATATCAGTCAGTACTTTTGCCAAACATTTTCAAAATACCTTATATAGGATATTCGAGATATGCATAATGAATTTCAGTGCCATGACCCCTGTACAAATGCATTTCTCTAAGTTGTGCAGGAGGCAGATGACACAAAGGATAAACTGAACATTTAGTGTAAAAATATTAAAAACTAATGCACTTATTAATATGAATTGGGTATTGATAAATATCACTACTTTCATAATTTAAACTAATTTTCCTGATTGTGTAGATATACATTTAGAGTTTGTATGATACTTGGTTTTAGGTCTGCATAAAGGGATGAAACATTTAATGTTTTTTGGTAGAACTTAGGTGGTGGAGTGCAAAGAGGTAGAACATGTATACTGCCAATACTTTTGTTCATTGTATGATCAGAAACTGAGGGAGGGTGACACAATAAAGGAATAGTGTTATATATTTTACTGCTGAATCAAACTGTGATTGTGTAGCAGAATCATTAGACTACCAAGAAATATCATTACATTTTAAAGGAGGTCAATTACTATAGGTGTGTGATGTTACAAGTTATTATGTATTATTAGTTCACTAGGGTTCTGGGTATTGCATGTGTGTGTATTTTCTATGTGTGGGAAAAGGTAATGCATGTTACAGAAAAACACTAGCCAATCATGACTCTTTAAACATTTGTCTGAGTTTTGTATTCTTTTCCACAGACCATATTATTAAGATGTTATGCCACAGTAGGGTTGCATTTGCACCATATACGTTCTATGTTTCTTATGACACATGTATGTGCTTTTTGTCACTATAGTGTTCTTTTTCTGCCATGCCTAGGGTAGCTGTTTTTCTAAGAGAACTACTGATGGAACATTTCTTAGAAGAGGTTCAGTGCTGTGGGCTGCATCCATTTGTGTGGCACCTTTGCTTGGTGAAATTGCCAGCTACGAGGCAAACATCGAACCCTTAGCCAACAACACATTATAAATGTGCAACACCCTTTAAAAATGTCTTAACCATTGACAAAATTTGAAGTTATGCAAACTATAATCCTACGTACTCTTTTGTGAGCAAAGAGGATGCTTATTTCTTCCTCAGGACAAGGGGGACTGCAGTTTAACTACTTTGTTGGAAATGTTTAACTGAGTACTGACAAGGCTTACAACAATCAGAACTGCAAGGTCTATATTATAATCTCGAAAGCCAGCAATGTCGAATCTGACATTGTCGACATAAGAATATCGAATGCTCAGAATCTCGAGCGTGTAAACAGAAATCTCCATAAGGGGAGAATTCCATTTACTGCGATGTAGTGCGGTCTCGGAGTTGGATTATTTAAGTAGCGGGGGGTTTGGAGGGTGCAGGTCCTGCTTAAACCCATTAGGGTACTTTTTTCTTTTTTTTTTTTTTTTTATAAGGTCTCTGTTTGAAGACATCAACCATATGGTGTCGACCATATGTTGTTCGATGTTTTCAAACATCGATCTTATAATATAGACCCGAATTACATATATGTTGAACAAGCTATAGATTAGGGCCTCACATTATGAGGGACTGTAACTTAAACAATCCTTACTATTGCTACACAAACATAAATATTTAACATTGCAACAAATTATAATGCTGGTATACAGTCCTGACCAAAAATGTTGTGTATACCAGTAGTTTTTAAATTAATTAATTAATTATTTTTATACTCTGTTGACCTGGTCAGAACCACTAAGCCAATGGCTTCTTTTTAGTAGGAAGAAAAATTTGAGAAGGGCACTAAGAAACTGTTCCTCCTCTTTTTTCGAGTGGGAAAAGTGAAGCATGCATGTACTTTCACTTCCTAGCACAGAGGCAATTGAAAGGAGTTGCATGGTTAGCTCTACATAGACTGTTATAGATCAAGAAAAGCACTAGAGTGTTTTGGAGTATTGGCAGACTCTGAAGTGATTTTCAACAAAAGGCACTTGAGGAGTAAGTGAGTGGTGGAACTGTAGGTATTTCATGTGGCTGAACTGTTGAGATTACAACCATTCAATCCATGGTGCAGTAAGAAGAAGCAGAAAAAGAAGAAAGAGTGCCATTGGCATGAGATGATGGATTGCATGTAAGGAGAGAGTTAAAAAGGAATCAATAAGAGATGCCAAGAACAGGTGTAGGCAAATGCTGAATTCAATAGAAAACATATGCAGCAGCAGCAGGGATGAAGATCCAGCAACAAAAAAACAAGCAAGGAGAGTTGGTGAGACAGGATGTGAAGCCAGTAGTAAGAATGTAACCACCGCTGAATAAAACTTTGACTAGGTATGACATTTGGGATAATGTGGTTATGCCTTTAAGAATAAAGACATAAGATGCAAGGTCACTCATACATTTTTGGAAAGAAGCTTTCTGTGGTTTGATTTTTGAAACTGGAACTCCTTTACAGAAATTTCTGTGGGGACTGAAAAAGTGAATGTTTTTTTTCCTTGTATCTGTTATGTTTTTAATGCTCCAAATATAGCACTTGAGAAAAATTAAGTATGCTGTTCAAAACTGATCTGGAATAAATGAACTGCAGTATTATTTAAGAAAATGTTAAAGTGTATTGAATGTGTTAATGCTTAAACACAGCAGAAATATTTGGACTGGAGGGTGAGAATGTATTGTAACATTAAAGATGAAAGAAGGAATAATTGTGCATACTGTGTCATGTATATTTAAAGGTTGTGAAATTTAATGAAGATAAGACAGTAGAGAAGGTGCTGAAGACCAAGTGTAAAGATGTTCCAGTAAATATTAAGTGAAGCAAAAGGGGAATCAGAGTTGGCACAGTGGAGAAAAAAGTTACAGATATTGAAAATAGATGTAAAGGAACTTGAGTAAAAAGGAAAAGGATTGTGGTAGAGTGGTATGTTAATATTCAGAAGAAAATTTGAAGGACGTGATCAAAAAAAGAATAAAAAGAGTTAAGATTTGGACTGATGACCAGGAATTTAAACAGTACTTGGTGTTAAAGTTGCCATTAAATGGATTTATGTTTATTAAGGCCTTAGATGAAAGACTATATATAAAATATCAGGTTAACAAGACAATGGAGCATGTTCTTTGGAGTACCCTTGAGTAGTAAGTTATGAGGAAAATCAAAATAATATGAATGGATGCAGGGGTTAAAAAATTAATATGAATGAAAGAGTTTATGTTTTTTATGGGGAAGATTAAGGTAGGAAGTGGGATAAAAGGTAAAACATTTGCAGGAAAATTCTATACAACATTTGACTGGAATAAAAGAAGTGCTGTGGAATAAAAGTAGGATTCCGATGAGATTATAAGATTAATACAGTTTTGGTTATGGCAAAAAGACTGGGGATGAAATTATGTGGAGTGTGAAAAATGTATAATGTGTTTAAGTTTTATTTTACTGTGTTTTTATACTAACTGTTTTAACATTGGAAGATTGAAATTTTATACTCTTTTTGTTAAATGACTTAACGTCTTTTACATCTACCTGAACTACCATCAGTTCAGATAGATGGGGCCTCAGTTTAACATCTCAGCCAAAGGACCAGTGCACTTAATAGTGCAGCACTTCCTCAAATTCCCCTGCAGTGTGAGTATTGGAAAATAAATGAAACTATCTGGTGTAGGAACAGAACCCACAGACATCTGATCTTCAAGTGCCAAAGATGAGTGTGCTTCCTGTTCAGCTACTGAGAGTGAGTATGTATAATTCTTGGTCAAAATCGGTTTCATTTCAAAATGATTCTCACTCCATCGGCAAAAAAATCTTCAATTACACACAGAACATTACCAAATTGATGCTTTCTGGCTTCATCAGTGGCCCACAATCAAACATAATAGGCATGGTCACTGCTTGGGTTATGTTGGAGATGTTTCCCTGTTTTTCTGGTGATCAGATGGAATTCATTCAGGTTTTATCAAAATGGGAGTTAGTCAGTACTACTATTCTATCTTTGCATGATCATTTGTACCCCTCTCTTTACAAGGCAAAAAAGGTTTCAGTTTTAAAGACTGTTATGTGTGAAGTCTTGATCTCTATGTGTGTGCTTCATGACCCATTGTCAGTTTTCACCAAAAATAACTTTTTTATTTGCTGTGAGAAATCACAGTTTTATTCAAAAATTGATATGCCAACTGACTTGCTTCTGTAGATATTGAACTCAAAGTGTATACAACCTGCCTTACCTTCAGTTTTCACTAGAAAATGAAGAGTAAAATTGAATTTGTCTAACTTTACTAATTACTTCACTTCTCAATCTTAAATGTAGTTGTTCTGCTACTAACATATTATACTATAGTTCATTACCATCTATCATCTTCCCATTCTAATATTTCTATAGTTAAGCAACCTTTTCTTCTAATTATTTTAATTAGAAATTTCAGTTAATATTACAGTACCATTTGCAATGTTACATCTCAGTTTACTGTTTACAAGCCTGTGTGTATTTCTAATGAATGTTCAACATTGTATATACACATGTAAGCTATATGCATTTCCTGTGTCTAAATAATGTTTACATAAGCTGTTGTAAAACTTTTTCTCTCATGTATGTATATGTACCTATATTTTATATTCCTTCTGATACCATGTCACTGTATTTTATGTGTATATCAAAATCGGTGTTAAGTGTGGAACTGTCCAGGGCTCTGCTGTAAAAATTATTTTATTCTATTCAGACTTTCCCAGTAAACAAAGATAAATAAATAAATGTTGTGTAAGTGAACATTTTATTCTTAACATTAGAATAATAACAATCTTGTTTTTGCATAAAATTGAGATCTAAGTAGATGTTGGATGGTCTATTGTCAGTTCATACTAGAAAATACTGGATAAAGTTTCTTTTATACAACATTGACTGATGTGATGACTCTGTACAAAATTTTAGTAAACTAATTTTGTAAATCTATTAGCTCATTGTATTCTTGTTTGAATTTCAGTTACACTGTTACAATAAAAGCAAAAATGTACATTCTTATAATTATGTTTTGTATATTTTCAGATAATGATTGCATATCTAAAATAATTATTATTGAGGTCAAAGACAAAAAGAAGTTTTGGAAGTGGATATTGAATGAGAATTAAAAATAAAGATAATGGCAGCTTATTTATCCAATTTGTAATAAGTTTATAGATTTTCAGTATGAAGGATAAGGAAAAATAAGGTTCAGATGTCAAAGATTGTTAATCTGATCAGCAACGAAGTACATTGACATGATCTTTTTCAGCAAATAATTTAACTATATCTGCAACAACATCTGATGCTGAGATTATTCAAAAGGATAAAATAGAATATAAAGTAATACATTCTCATGCCAAGATTATTACACTGGATAAAATACAAAAACAACAAAACATGAACACATACAATAATGTTGGTATATGGACTGCTTTAAGAAAGAGAAATAATTTTGGATTCATAAACATCCTTCTTAAGGCCAGCTTTAGAAGTATTAATATGATAAATCAGAATGACACAAAATCCAGTAATATACTATTCTCAAGGATTGTTTTCATGCCAGATAATTAGTGTTGAAAAACACAGTCAGGAGTGACTTGTTTATTCTCCCACCAATCGGATCTGATTACTGTTTGTCTGCAGCTTTTCTCAGCTTTGATGTGTATCCCCACTAACAGGGGGTTTTATTATCTAGTACAGTTCTATGTTAATTCAAATATCATGAAAACTCCAGCTGTCATAGTGCAACATTGCTCTTATTTTAACAAGAGGATGTAAGTTTACTTCACTTTCAAAGTTGCAAGAACAAATTAGGAAGAGCAGGATTATTGGAGGCAAGTACTTCAGTTGAGATGTTAAACTGAGGTCACATCTGCTTGAGATGGTGGTAGCTCAGATCATTGTAAAAAATCCTGCAGCTCTTACTGAAAATAGAAGAGTAGGGGAAGCTCCTCAGTGTGCTGGCTGAATTCTCCCTTGCCAGAATGAATACCACCTTGGATCTCCCTTGAAGATAAAACACTGACCTGGCGGAACTAACTTGGTCAACAAAGAGTAAATATATAAAAGTAAACAAATGTTTTTCAGTTAAAACATTTTGTCAAAAATGATGATAGCATTTTGAAGAGACTTTGAATTTTAATGCACTTCAAAAATAGAAATGTTCTCTATTATTCAAAAGCATTGCTACATTTGTCCAATTTCTCTCCATATCCTATTAAACAGTATGGAAATCCTGAAGCTATGAAGCTTCAGTATTTTTCAGAAAAGACACATGACAAATATTTTGATGTTAATGCTAAAAAGTAAGAAAATATATAGTGTTGATGATTTAAGGCAATATATATGCTTTAGTTCGTCTTTTGTTTCTACTCTTAATCTATCACATATTGACTGATTAAACTGGCTGTCATTGTAAAATACATACCTCCTCATCATCTTGTTGAAATTTTTTTTTAACATTTAGTCTAACAGAAGACCAATCTGGAAAATAATAAGGCAACATAATATTAACTGATCCTATGCATGAATGCAGTATTGAGTTTAAAAGATACAGAGGGCAGTTTCATGACAGCAAGGCCAACATGCCAGGGAAGTGTAAGGGTATACAGCTAACCTTTTGGAAACAAATAGAGTTTTAAATAAAATTCACAGCAATGAATATAGGTTCATAGGAGGTTACTAGGCTACCAGCCCCAGAGCCTTTGCAAGTCTATCCATGTTAATCCCAAATATCCCCATTTGTTCTTTTTGGGCAGTTTGCAGAATGAATTTATGAACAAAGCAGGTCTGTGATCAACACCAGCAACCCCTGTCTGTGAGGAACATGGATGCTACTCCAGGGGTTACCATTTGAAAATATTGTGCCAGATCTTGCCATAACTAAGTTTCAAAAAACAAATATTTTTATCTATTTTTGATTTCATGGTTCTTTTTTATTCTTTGTTTTATGCTTTTAGTTATTTAATTTACAGAAGCCAAAGAACATGCTCCTAACTATTATATGATTTTATCACATCTACAAAAGTTCTAGAAATTACATAGTGTAATAATTTATAATAAGCCAAGGCCAGTTAAAAAGATGGAAACATGTACTATGTTTAAGTGGTGGAGATAACAAATATTTGAGATGACACTGCAGATTACACAGTATGCTATTAATGGATGCATGCATAAGTTGTTTGGGAGATCTGATTGCCAGATTTGTGTTATGATGGTCCGTATTTTCTGTACATGAAAGTCAGGTGGTATATTAACAAAATTGTAAGAATGTTTGAGACAAGGATCTTTGTATATATGAAATATAATATTAATCATTTTCCTGTGTATCCCATTACAATTCATGTAGATAAATAGTATGCCTGGAGCATAAATTATGTGCAATATATTATTTTGTATGCAGTTCCCAATAGATAATAGGGAAGTGTTGATTAGGAAATCTTAAAATAAGAAGCATTTATGATATTTAAAATGCAATGTATCATCTTGTTTAGGTCTAAATCAAAAGATAGAAAAGTACTATTTACAGTAGTCAGTTCTCGTACTTGATAATTTAGATGTGATGTTATTTGTTATGGTTCTTTAAGAATTTATACAGTGTTTAACTGATAAATTTTTATTGACTACTGTTACAAAATATTTGATGCAATTATTTGGTAACTTCTCAAAAGGCTTCCATACCAAAATGTCAGAGGTGATAATGTTTCTAGAGGGAGTAAAGTTTACTTTCCAATATTTTAACTTTTCTTTTCTGTATATGTTTACCACACTGAGTTAGATTGTGGATTTTGCATAGTGGGTAAGTCTAATAATTATTTTTAATACCACTTGCTAAAAAATATGCCTACATAATTTTCATCAAAAGCTTATGAATTTTACTTGCTTTCAAATAAACAATTTAAGTGTGTTTTCAGTATGCATACACATAATTCATAGCTGTCATAGAATGTGCCTCAACCAAAATTATGTATTTATTTATTTTTTTTTTTTTTAGTATTTTGCAGTTTTATATACTTGAGTACATTAACATGTCACAGTGATAAAATGAACATTTCACGTTGTTATTACAGCTTGACCAAGGAAGATATGTTATTTCATTATATGTTTTATGGCTCGATGTGATACATTTTAATTGACTGCATTACAAAAATGCAGGTACTTTGCTTCCAGTATAGAAGAATATGTTGGGGGATCCACCCCATATATATATTGTCCAAAAGATATTGTTACCATTCTCCAAACTAGTTGGCACATAATCACCATTTTCATACTTTAATTTGAAATGGGGCTTTGATCTTTAAATTAAAAATAACTGCTAATTGCATTGCACTTTATTTTAAAAACACTTTTTATTGAAAAAAAAAATAATAATACTAATAAAAATAATATTATAATCAAAATAATCATTTACAAATGTCACCCTAAATAAGAATAATAACATTTCTACTCTTAACAAAGCAAAACACATTTAAAAACAAAATCTTCAAAACATATCAACATATTTGCAAACAAACATATCTGATATTGTTAATCTTTATTCATTACTTACTGATGGGTTATCAGTTCCGTCCTCAGACCTGAGCTGGCCATATATCAAGCTTGCGTCAGCCAAAAACTCTCGAACCAAGGTCCTACCCAGAATCCTCTGCTCCCTGTTACCTCATATCTCATTTGTCGTGTTGCTGTACAGCCGTGTCAAGCCACTCTCTCTCAGCTAAGTGAATAATTTTTGAAAGTTTATATATTGTCTGTACTTTAAAAGTTTTTCAATTAGTTACTTGTATTATTCTCCTACCCTATCTCCCTTTAGTCTATTTCCCATTATTACCCTTTTCTTACCTTTAAGGTAATTCTTCATTACCATCGTTGGTAATCCTTCCTTCTTTTTCTCTCTTCTTACCCTTCCGGATAGCCTTTCTTCTTCTTGGTACTGTCGTTCTTCTCCACATCATTATGTCGGGCAAGAAAAGTAGTGTTGGTTTTAAACAGTGTAAGGATTGCGGCCTTAAGTTACTGCTTTCTGATGGCCATGACTTATGTGTCTATTGTTTGAATGTCTCCCACCTTACTGTGGATCCCCCGTGTGGGATTTGTAGAAATTTTTCAACCATTACTATTAACGAGAGAAAGTTAATCCTGAAAGGTCTTCTCTAATCTCCTTTCTGTGAGGCTATCTCTGGGTCAGAAGGCTCACACCCTCCTGCTAAACCCCATAAGAGGCATTCTTCTTCTTCCTCATTGAGGTCGTTCACATCATCTCCCTCCGGAGATCAAAGTAGCTGACTCATAAGAAAGTGAAAATTACTACTTTGGCACTGCCACCTGTGACCCTTTTAACTCCAGGCATGGCACCACCCCAGTTGATTCTTGCTCCAGCCATGTCCTTCTTATCGACACTGGCACTGGAGTTCTCAGTGCAGGCACTTATGGCTCCGAAAGTTCCGTCGCAGCCCTTACTGGCACTGTCCTTGCAGGTACAGTCTTCTTCGGCCCCGAGTCTGACGACACTGTCCACCACGGTGCAGACACTTTTGGCACCAACATGCTCTTCGGTGCAGTCCTTTTCGGCACCATCATTGTTACCGGTGCAGACACCTTCCTCGACAGCACAATACCCATCAGTGCAGACACTTGCCTTTACAGTGCAGACACCTTTGACTTCTATGGTGCTGACTTCATCGTCGCAGACTACTTTGACACCATTTTCCTCGGTGCAGGCATCCTCAGTTTTGGGCTCTGTACCACTCAAATTAGCAAGAACCAAGTACTCTCCTTCTTTGGATTCGTTCGTTGGTAGCCAATATAGTCCTTTTCTAGAAAGGCCAGAATTGCCTTCAGGTATTTCTATGAGGGCGACCAGGCGCCTCTCTGAACATGATGTGTTGTGGCTTATTGACCAGTTGCTTATGGCCAGAGGTCTCTCTCAACCATTGAAACCTACATTCCCTCCTTTAGGTAAATGTATTTCTCCTCAAACTGCAACATACACTCCTCCTTCGACTTCCATTCAAGTATCGAACCCATTACTCTGACAGCACCTTCCCTCCCTCTGACACCAATAGTGGATCTCACTTTGGAGCCAGAGTCATCCTTGTGGCTCTCGATGCACTGGGCATCGGGCTCTTCTCAGGCCAGTGGCTGTGCCATTGGGGATGGCATTCTTGGTTCCATGCCAATTTTTTTCTATGGCACCCTCTAGGAATCCTCCCTCTCTCAGGCGTCACAGTCCTCTTGAGACTCCTGGTCTGGGGGTCGGCTTGTCGGAGTGAAGTGTGACCACTGTTCCAAGGTTGTTATACTCGGTTCTGGTCTCCCATCCCTCTTTAGGTGGGCCAGCCTTCCAGGCCATGGAGAGGGTGCTTGCCTCCGCTGGCAAACCCCAAATGTTGGGGTCCTCTCCCCCCTCTGTGCCACAACTCTCACAAGCCACAACTGCTGGACACCAGGCACAAGGGCCTCAGGTTTCTCCCCCTCAGGAGACCCCCTCTTTGTAGTTTTCCACAGAACCTCCCACTGAGGAAGTACCTCGCAAGGCTTCATGCAAGAGGAAGCACATGGACTCCATTGAGGAGTCTTTGACCGAAGATACGGACTTTGATGACAGGGAAGGGTCCCCACGTCACCCTCTGATGAGGTGTCCTTTGGTGACATCCTCAAGATCCTTAGACAGAGGGGGTGACTGGAAGTCCTCTAATCCTTCCTCAGAGGAATCTGTATTCCTGCAGGCCTTTTGTGCCCAGCCCCCTACCTCCTGGGTTACCCCGCCGGCCAATGAGCTTGTCCAGGTCATTGTCCAGCATGCATGGAAGGCTCCTGACACCCTGGAAGCTATACCGCGGAGGCCTGACAAGATCTTATCTCCCCCAGCTAAGCATCCCCATTGGTCAAGAGGTCTTCCAGTAGATGCCATGGTGGTGGCAGCTGCAACCAAGAAAGACTTGGCAGAAAAGAGCCAAACTGTCTATCCTCCCAGTAAGGAGTCCCGGACAATAGATAGACTAGGGAAGCATGTGTTTGCTTCATCGACCTTTGCTGTAAGATCTTTGAACTATTTGGCACACTTTACGAGGCTCCAGAGGGATCTTATCAACCAGCTCTCTGACACCTTGGCAGGAGCTGTTTCTAATGAGGTCCATGACAATGTAGCTTCTCAGATAGCCACCCTTGAGTCCATATCCAATTGTTCCATGAGTCTTATTTCTCATGCAATGGAAGGAATGGCTAGAGTGGCAGGCGCAGGTGTAGTCACCAGACGACATGCCTGGATGCGCCTTTGTGACTGCGCAGACTCCTTTAAGGCTTCCTTCATGAATGCCCCCATCGAGGCCACTTCTTTGTTTGGCCCTAAAGTTAAAGATACGCTGGCAAGGTATATACGAGATGCAAGACCATATCTGCCATTGGTGTCAGACACTCCACTCCTCAACGATTCTAACACAGAAATCAGAGGAGCGGGAAGATGTGGTCAAGAAATCACAGGGCTCTTTCCATGACGCACGTGCCGAGTTCTCCTCTAGAGGCATAGAGGGAAACTCCAATGGAAGATGCCCCTTTGGGGCAGAGGAGGTCTGCGAAACTGGGTTCCAGAGATTCTTTCTCTGGCCAATCCTATTAGCACTCCTGAAGCATTGCCCAACTACTCACCTCTGGAAGTGGCTGGGGGTCGTTTTTCCATGTACCCTACTGCCTGGAGAAAGATAACTACCGTCTCTTGGGTACAACAGATAATATCCAGAGGCTTTCGCATCCCCTTCCATCTTTGTCCAACCTCATCCAGAGAATTAACCGATGTTCCACCCAGTCAAAGGGAAGCAGCAGCACATGAAATCCAAAAGCTGCTACAAAAAAAAGTCATCCAAATGGGCCCCCTCCCCCCAGTCCAGATAGGGTCCAGTTTTTACTCAAAGTTCTTTTTAGTGTCAAAAAAAGACAGGGGACTGGAGACCAATTCTGGATCTCAACACACTGAACAAATTTGTAAAAACAGAGAAATTCTGGATGGTCACGGTTCAGTCTATCCTTCCTCCTCTGGAAGAAGATGATTGGATGTGTTCTGTAGATCTTCATGATGCATATTACCACATAAAAATGGACAAATGCTCAAGAAGATACTTCTGCATAGCAGCCAGTCACTACCAATTTTGAGCACTGCCCTTCTTCCTCTCTACAGCCCCAGAGTGTTCATCAAATGCATGACAGTGGTTATTGCTCACCTGCGACTTCAAGGATTCCGGGCGTTTCCATATCTAGATGACTGGCTCCTCACCGTCCCCACCAAGCATCTACTGGAAGAAGCCATACACTACACTGTCCTCACAGCACAACACCTGGGAATCACTATAAACTGGGAGAAGTCCAACACAATGTCAGCACAGTCTTTAGAATTCATCAGAGTACTGTTTGACATGAGAAATTGCACAGCATCTCTCCCAGACCACAGACTTCAAAGACTAAGGCAACAGGTTCAGCCGCTGCTCTGTCACCACAAATCTTCCGCTCATTCCATACTCCAACTCTTGGGGTCAATGGCAGCCTCAATCACCATTGCTCCTCTAACCAGATTCCACATGAGACTCCTTCAGTGGTTACTTCTCACTCAGTGGTACCCTCTACATCATCCTTTGTCTTTTCAGATAAGTGTAACTCAGAGATGCAAGCAAAATTTACTCAGGTAGATGTCTCAAAATCCCCCACAATGGTCTTGTCCCCTCAGCCCCCATCAGCTGAAAGCCACGCTGACCATGGATGCCTCCCTGATGGTGTGGGGGGGGGGCTATATCAGGGAAACTCAATCCAAGGCACCTGGCTGGAGACAGAGGCCCTTTTGCAAATCAGTGTCCTGGAACTGAGGGCAGTGCTAGCATTTCTTTCCATCCTTCCGTCAGGGAATATTGCGATCCAATCAGGCAACATGTCAGTGGTCTGGTACATCAAAAAGCAAGGTGTCACCAGATCTTATCCATTATGCCAAGAGGAGTTGAGAATATGGCAATAGGTGATAGCTTCCATCTGCTTTCTAATTGCAATGCACATTCCTGGGAGCTCCAACGTGATAGTGAACAAGTTGAGCAGGTGCATCCTACAACCTCACGAGTGGTCCCTCAACCCTGTGATAGCAGCAAAAATTTTCAACCACTGGGGCCAGCCTTGCTGGGACTTATTCGCCTCCTCAACCAACTACAAGTGCAGCAATTATTTTGCCCTGATGGCCTTTAGATACTTATCCTCCTCTCCCCCTCATCTCCCAATTTCTGAAGAAAGCACGGCAGTTGAAAAGCAAAGTGATACTCATTGCTCCATATTGGCCTCGGCAAGTCTGGTTCCCCTTCCTCTGGCCTCACCTGCTATATCAACCGTGGCTCCTCAATCCATCCCCAGTGTTGATCTCCCATCCACAGGGTGTGACTCACCCCAGTCTAACAATCCTGAAACTGACAGCTTGGTTTCTCCACTTCAAATGATTGCCAGGCAGGAAAACCTCTTGTCTCCAGTGCGCAATATTTTTATTGCATCTCATAAATCATCCACCAGCCTATTCTATCTCAATAAATGGAAAAGGTTTTCTCTATGGGCAGCGAATAAACAATTAGACCCCATTGTCAGCCCCAGTTTTGGTGGTTTTGGATTACTTATCACATCTTTTCCACTCTGGAGTGTCTGCCTCTACTATTCGTGTGCATTTAGCTGCCATTTCATATTTCCACATTGGTTTTTAGGATTCTTCGCTCATGTCACATAGACTCTGTAAATCTTTCTTGAAGGGGGTTCTTCCCCTAAAACCTCCCTTTAGAGGACCAGTACAACCTTAGGATTGGGCCTTGGTCCTGCAAGCCCTAACAGCTCCCCCCTTTGAACCTGCATCTTCATGTGATTTAAAATATCTCTCGTGGAAAACTTTGTTTCTGATTGCAATCACATCGGCCAGATGCTTGTCAGAACTTCAAGCCTTATGCATCAAACGTCCCTATCTTCCATAAGGACAGAGTATCACTGAGAGCTAATTCTTCCTTTTTACCAAAAGTGGTGTTAGGGTGGTCTATCAACCAGTCTATTCACCTTCCACTATGTTTCCTAACCACTCTAACAAGGGAGAGTATTGCCTGCACTCCCTGGATGTTCATAGGCAAATACGATTTTATCTGGACAGAAGAAAATCTACCCATAAATCAGACCAAATATTTCTGGCTTTTTCTGGACCAAGCAAGGTCATCCTGTCTCAAAAGTTACATTGGCTTCGTGGTTGAGAAATTGCATTACATTTATCTACAACAAGAACAATATCACCTTGCCTCACAGAGTGAAACCACATTCTACAAGGTCTATGGCAACTTCAGTAGCTTTCCATGCTAAGGCTTCCCTTAATGATATTTGCTCAGCTGTGACTTGGGCCAAACCTCATACCCTTATTCTTCATTACAATTTGGATTTGGCCTCCAGAGGCAGAGCTTCTTTTGGCTCCATGGTGCTCAGGAATGTCCTTCCATGAGAGCCACTCATGGATACAGGTAGCTGGGGACTCTGTCCAATCAGTAAGGAATGAATGAAGATTAACAATATCAGATAAAGAAGTTATGTCTTACCATAACGTTCCATCTGTGTTGTTGATCTTCATTCATTCATTACTCTCCACTCTCCGTCCCCCTCCGGAGGTTCCTGGTTGATCTCATATACTCCTTTATTGTAGGTCTGTTATGACCAGAGGTAGCCTCTACCTTTGTCTATCAACTTGCAAACTCAGTCTGAGGTAACAGGGAGCAGAGCATTCTGGGTAGGACCTTGGCTCGAGAGTTTTTGGCTGATGCGAGTTTGATATATGGCTGGCTCAGCTCAGAGGATGGAACTGATAACCCATGAGTAATGAATGAACGAAGATCAACAACACAGATGGAACGTTATGGTAAGACATAACTTCTTTTTCATCTGGTAGTAGTTTTAGATGGTTGCTTAATGCAATAAACTGATATATTTAAGACAAAGAAATCTCCAGTAGCAAGGCAGCAATATTA
The DNA here is from genome assembly GCF_019279795.1 of Protopterus annectens. Lineage (NCBI taxonomy): Eukaryota > Metazoa > Chordata > Ceratodontiformes > Protopteridae > Protopterus > Protopterus annectens. Next base: position 499,577,975 of record NC_056747.1, on the reverse strand, counting down.
GTGTCCTGTGTGGTGCAGAACTTTATATGTGATATGATTTTAATTTTGAAAATAAATGGGAAACAAGACAGTAACCAGATGACGATTTTTTAACTTAAAAATTTATGCATTTTCAGTCATTCATTTTAATTTCTGTTTAAAGCCTCAGTGGATCTAGAGCTTATTAAGCAGTGACTACAAGGTGTAGACCATCCTAGATAAGATGGCAGTCTGTCACAGTATGCATGCATATGTATACTGTATCTCTCATACACACACACACACACACACACACACACACACACACACACACACACACACACACACACACACACCTATATGCATTTAAAACAAGCACACACACAAGCATGCACACAGAGTCACTGTACACATGCAACTTGCAGGATTTCCAATTTAACTATCAGCATTTCTCTGGGATGTGGTATGAAATCAGATATCCTACAGAAAACCCATGCTGATATAAGGAGGTTATGCAAAGGTCTTAGACCCTTAGTGTGTTTCAGTGTAACAGATTAACTGTTTTTAGTTTGCCATGCTCTTAAGTGGGAATTTTTTAAGCCTGAATACTTCAGGCCAAAATGCCAAACTATCTTAATTCTAGGAACTGACTCAATAAATGGACAGAATGTAAACTGGCTTATTAGCTGGGTTTCAGAATCTGAAATATGAAATTCTGTACATTATTTCTAAACATGGAAAATGTTTGTACATTCTTTATTGAAAAATAATGAACAGAAATTAAAATCTCATGAAGAAATATTTGCACTATCACAGTGTGGTGTAGCTATGCCTATTGAATGTAACCTGTCAACAGGCTGTTAAATGGCATGCTGCTGCAGAACTCTTTTGGCATAATGCACACTAGTTTTAAGGACGAGTTGTTACACAAACTGCACCTTAGTTGTCGCTACAGTTAGAGTGATGTTATAGGTTCATTGGTTCATAGGTTTATACTAGGCTATCTGCCCTAAGGCATTTATAAGCCTAGCCCAAATTTTTGTGGCTTACGCCACCCCTTATATGAAAAAATACTGTGCCCATTAGTTTGTTGTGCCTCTGTCCAGCAGTGACACAGAGATGATTCCCGGGGTAAACCTACGATCTCCCATCCACAGGTCTAGATTTCTCTTGAACAGAGTCAGCGAGGTGCTCTGCCTCACATGGACCGGGATTTTATTCCACAGCATAGGGAGTCTCTGAGTGATAAATCTATCCCTCCAGCAAGTCCTATTTATATCCGTGCTAAGGTTTAAGTCGCTTGCTCTAGTGGTTTTGGTGGATTTGGATTTTTGAGGTGGAGCATGTCCATTAATTCGGGTTGGACATGGCCTTGTATGTCAGGCACATGTCACCTCTGAGCAGGCGGTATGCGACTGAATAGAGCTGGAGTTTCTTCAATCTGGCAGCATATGACAGATTTTGGAGTCCCTTTATCCTTTTGGTGAGGAACTTTTGGGGTCTCTCCAATTGCTGCAGATGTCGGGTGAGATACATCCCGAATGGGGCATTGTACTCGATCATTGGTCTGATAAGTGAAGAGTACAGGGGAACAATAACCTCACTAGATCTGGATGTGAATCCCTTCATGATCAGGTGGGCAATGTAGAAGGTCTTTCTAACCACTTTAACAATGTGAGTGTCAAAGAAAGGCCACTGTCAACCTGGGTCCCCAGGTCCCTGATAACCTCTTCTGTGCTTAGTGGATTGCCACCTATATGGTAGCTTGGGGTTACCTTGTTTTTCCCGAAGGGTATGACTATACATTTTTGGCGTTTAACTTCAGGCCATGGCTCTGGCACCAGCTATCTGTTTCCGTGAGTCCCTTCTGAAGGATATCCGTGTCTGATGCACTTTCCACTATGGCGCCCAGTTTGCAGTCGTCTGCAAACTTTGTCAGCCAAAGTCCTCCTATGTTGGCCTGTACTTCTGAGAAGTAGATGCCAAACAATAGGGGCCAAGGACCGAGCCCTGTGGGACACCACTTGTGACTGGCTTGGAGTCTGACACAGCGCCAGCAACTCTAACCCTGTGGGTTCTGTCCTTAAGCCAGTTTGCAACCCATCTTGTGACATATGGGTTTACATTTAAGCTGGTATGTTTTCTACAATACCGAGTGGGCCATTGTGTCGAAAGCCTTTGCAAGGTCAAGGTAGGCTGTATGGACTGCCTTTCCCTCATCAATGGCCTTGGTGACTGTTTCGAAGAAGTCGACCAAGTTCAAAAGGCATGATCTTCCCTTGACAAAGCCAAACTGGGTCGGGTCCAATGTCTGCAAGTCCCCTATATCTTTGTTTATGAGCTCCATTATGATCCTCTCCATAGCTTTGCAGACTAGACTTGTTAAGCTTATGGGGCGGTAATTACCAGGGTCCATAGAGGCGCCGCCTTTGTGGAGTGGGACAACAGTTGCCGTACGCCACTCCTTGGGCACGTATCCTGTGGTAAGGCTGAGATTAAACAGCTGCCTTATGTGCGGGTTTAATTCCTCATTTAGCTCGTGTAGCACACAGCCGGGGACACCATCCGGTCCCATTGATGCTGTGTTTTTAGCTTTAGAGAGCAGCTTTCACCTGCGCATTTGAGATGTCCGGGAGGCTATACTCGGCTGGGATAGTTATCTCTCCTTTAGGGAGAGGGGTGAGGTTTGCACTGAACCTGTCTGCCAGTATGTTGGCAATGTCTGTGGGTTCAGTGATTTTTGTATCATTTTGGACTAATTCTGAGCATATCTGGGAGTTTCCACCCAGGTTCCTAACATAGCTGAAAAGGCCTTATGATTGTCCTTTGAATCCATGGCAATTTTTCTCTCAAAATTGGCCTTAGTTGATTTTATGAGTGCTCGTATTTTTTTACTAATAATGATCAGGGGTGACTTCCCTTTTATGGATTTTGTTCTATCATGTAATAGCTTTCTCCTCTTATTGTAAAGTTTGTTAATGGCTGGGGTCCACCAGACTGGACGTTTGCCCTTTGTGGAAAGAGTCTTGGTTTTATTTGGGATTGCCTGATCCATGCAGTCCTGGAGGTGTTCATAGAAGGCATTTGTAAGGGCTTCCGCAGCTTGGGTTGTGGTTTCCACTGGCTCAGGGGCCTTGAAGGATACCACACCAGTCTTGAGTAGTGTGAAGTTTGCTTTAGAAGTTCTTCACTATGGTCTTTTTGTTTGGGGTGGGGGGGATGTGGATTTCCAGTGAGATTAGTTTATGATCAGATCTCACCAATGAGGGATATACTTCGGTGTGGAGCATTTTGTCCCCATGTTTGTGACAATGAGATCTAGTATATTTTCTCCTCTCGTGGGAACAGTGACTAGCTGTTCTATGGCATTTGAATTTATGAACTCCAGGAACCGTTGGGCTAGAAAGTTAGGGCTTGAGTAATGTTCCCAGTCTATATTCGGGTAGTTGAAGTCACCCAATATGATGGTGTTTGGAGATACATTTATACCCTCCAGTGTCTTCAGGAAGGCTGTGTGGGGTTCCTGAGTTTGAGAGGGTGGCCTGTAGCATGCTATAATTTGTAGAGCAGTTTTGCCTATGGTTAGTTGCACCTGGATGGTTTCCGAAGCTTCGTGCGTTGCCACCAACCTGGAGGTGTGGGTATCCTTTATGAATATGGATACACCCCCTCCTTTTGTGGTATGGTCCGGGTTTTGGGGCCGGAACGCATGCTAAACCACCTTGCTATAAACCTTGGCTTCATTGTTTCTATTGCTACTAATATTATTGTTAGTGCTATTCTTGTTTAGTCATATAGTCAAGTCTGACTCTTCGCAACTCAAGAATTTTATCAGACCAGCCTCGTCTGTCAACAACTGCATCTTTAAGTACTTACCTTACTTGGATAATTCTATTCACCTTAGCCTTTGCTGCCCCATTTTTCTTTTGCCTTCGATCTTTTCCACCATCAATGTCTTGTCCAATGAATCCTTCCTTTGCTTTATATGAGCAAAGCATATAGGTTTCAATTTTACTACCAGATCCACCAGTATTAAGTCAAGTTTTTTTTTTCTGTAAGTATTGACTGCTTTGATCTTCTAACATTATGGTTCAAAAGCATTAAATTTAGTTGGGTACAGCCTTACTTATACTCTAACTCTCACAGCTGCATGGTATTAGTGGGACAGCTGTAGCTTTGACTGTGTGGACCTTTGTTGACAACATATTATCCTATCCAGATTTGCCAAAACTTTGCTCCCAAAAAGCAAGTTTATCATAATTTTATTGCTGCTGTAACTTTCTTCAGATATATTTAGTCCTTTGAAAACACAGTTTCTTACTGCGCATACCTCTTCCTCATTTATTTGCTAAGAATTGATAGGGTAGATTACATAGTCTTAGAGTTTTTAACATTGAGTAGTACGTCACCTTTTGTATTTTCTACTTTCACATAACATCAGATCTTCAGTAGTATCTTCAATTTCTCTTTGCTTCCAGATATGTAAGTGATATCATCTGCATATTTGAGGTTGCCAGTATTTTTCTTGGCAATCTTGATTCCAGTATCTGATTCATATAATCTAACATTTCACATGATGTATTCAATGGATAAATTAAATGAGTAAGATGATTGCATATAGCCCTGTTTCATGCCTTTCCCAATCTTGAACCAATCCTTTATTTCTTATTTAGTTCTAATGATTTGCTTCTCAGTTACTCAGGTGGTAAATAACATGATTTAGTATCCCTTATAATTATTTCTATGCACACATGTGAAGTACAGGCTATAAACCACACATGCAGAATGGTGGTGGACATTTAGTATTTACTGCTTTCTTTAATGTAAGGATAACTGCATAGAAACCATTAGAATAAGAGCAGAAATTTCTGAAGTCAATTGATCAAATTTAGCTGAAAGTGGCAATTCCACAGGAAATGAGACTGAAATGTGTCCATCTTAGTTAGCAGGGATGTCAGATTAAAGCTATCCATGTGGAGTTTGTGGGATGCTTACCTTCCAGATATATTCTTACTTTAGTGAAATTTAGTGTTTTCTGCCTATGGCAGTCATTGCAGCTGGCTCAGATTTGTTGGTATGCACATTAATCATTTGTCTTTTAACTAAAAATGTGTTGACTTTATGAATCAATCATGAAACAGTATATCACTAATCCTTCTTTATCATAGAAAATATGTAGTAATAGCTTATGAATTTAAAGATAGATTCTAGATTTTATAGAGTGTCATACAAACAGTGTGGTAGAAAAGGAATTGCTTTAGAGAAATTCATAGCAGTTATAATTAAATATAATTAAAAAGTTATTTTTTTCCCCTTGTGGATATGGACAGCCACTGGATCTGACTGCTACTGCAGCTTTAAAAGTTTAATTTGATTTATTTATACCCCTTGTTAGATTGTGGTTAATGTGATGTAAAAATAAACAATATCCAATCCATTAAATGTTAGAAGAGGTGATATTTTAGAGAAAAACTTTTCATGGATTATGCCGCATTTGTTTTTTATGTTTCACATTATAGATGTATATGGATGTATTTCATAATGTTGTATATGCTATAAGCCTTAAAATCATTCATTTAGTTAACAGTTGATAAGCCAAATGTAAATCAAACTGGATGATTTGGTATGCCATTGTAACATTATGCATGCTGTATCACCAATGCAGATGGAAACTGCACAGTTCCCAGGGAGCACTACTGTTAATCATACACTTCTTGGACAGCCCCCTCTGCTGTCTGGTTGGCTTTGCATGCTGTTGACCTGTTAGTACTTCACAGCTTTCTCTGTTACAGTTGCACTGTTATATTAATTGGTCAGATGAACTCAACGAAAGCAGAAAAGGTGATTTGCATGTTTTATGACACTTGCACTTTTCTCCAAGTTTGTGCAATAAAAGTTTCTCCTTATACCTCAACAAACTAATGAAATGTGCCTGAAAATGAAATAAACTTCCTTTCATCACTTTCACTCAAGAGGAAGGAATAATAAGAGGTATACAAGTTATTACATTATTATTATTTTTCTTTCACTTTTTGTCATAGTTTTGATAATAAAAATGTAAATCAAACATTAACATTTTAGATAAATACCTGCCCAACCACACAAACAAGTCTGAAGTTGGAGCACTCTTTTATAATCCAAAGACAGCTGAGGATGAGTTTCTGCCATAAGTTGATTAACTTATGTCATTGGTGAAAATATTTGTGATGGCCCATTTATTTCTGTCATCACAGTTACTATAACCTGTTTACTGTACACTGCTGTAAAAATCTTCAAAATTTCATCATGTCTCCAAAAATATAAGTCTGCACAAAAAAATAATTTTCCTTGCCAGAGATCCTTCTGGAATACTATGTTATAGTTGTTAAATCCCTTAAGTCTACATAGCTTAAAACCTAAATGCATGTCCCATAGGTGCAACAGTACTTCTCTTTCTATCTTCTGCCTTTCTGCATGTATATTAAAATTTGTACTTCACATTTTACTATCACGTGTTATTTGTTGCTTGCTTATATACAAGAAGGATTTTATGATCCTGCAATGTCCTGTCTGTTCTGTCTGTGGCACAGTGTCCTATATCTTGATACAGAACAGATTACATGGGGCTTCCTTCCATTCTTTGAGCCTGAAAGCATGGCCCAAGCCAGCTTGGTCACAAGACTATTACCCATTTCAAGTGTAGAATGGCACCTGGAGGTAGTTCAGAGATGTTCAGACACACACACACACACACACACACACACGCACACACACACGCACACACACACACACACACACCAAATCCTATTTCAAGTGTAGAATGGCACCTGGAGGTAGTTCAGAGATGTTCAGACACACACACACACACACACACACACACACACACACACACACACACACACACACACACACACACACACACACACACCAAATCCTATTTCAGAGCCACATATGTAGCATTATGTTCTAAATCTGTAGGTCCTCTTTTCAGAGCATAAAAGTTCATTCTAAAAGCAAATAAAGCAGGTAGAGCTTAGAAGTACTTTATGGGCCCTGTTAAGATGAACTTTTTTAATTCATTGTCATGTTTATCTCCTATTTCTGAATAGGTTTTTGCTGATTGAGTTTTGATAAGACTACAGGGGGTTGTGCCCATTCTTATTAATCGCTTATGGCCAGAATAGTTGTCATTTGCAAATATATGGTGCATCATTTTGTGAACTTGAAAACATGTCCTATGAAATGAAAAACAGATAATAAAAACATCTTTGCTCCTTAAGTAACCAATTGCACTATGCACAGAGTAAAGGCCTAGTTAGTCACATTACAAGAAGTCACTGTGGTGAAGCAAGTTAAAACTGTTCATCTTCAATGCTCACTTTGTAGTGCAGGAATACTGCAGACAAAAAAAGCACCACAATGCAACCTAACTGTACAAAGATGCATGTAGGCTTGGATCACAGAGCTGGCTTTTAGATAAGTGGAAATCTTGCAACAAACAGAGACACTTCAGTGCAAAGCAGTCATGAATAACAATTGCATGAGTAGGCAACTCTTCAGGAAGATAGATGAGGAGGAAGGGGAAACATCCTATGTGAATCAGATTACTCTATCTCAAGGAATATGAAAAAGGGCAAGGTAGCTGTGTCATACCTCATTTTGTGAACTTGTCTATAATACACAAAAAAGACTAGCATTCAGCACAGTGTTAGGCTGATACTGACAACTAAAAAATAAATAAGTAAACAAACAGGATATATCAAGTATCAAATTTAAGTTAATGGGTGCTCAGAAGGCTGGGCACATTATTAGTTCCTTAAAAAGAGTGGAAAGGGAAGCACAGAAAAGTAGAAAAAAAAAGAGTATAACATGTAGATGAACACACAGCAGGAACATGACAAGGTAAGTAGGCTTAGGGAGAAGGTACGGCACATATTTAATTTTGCATTGCAAATGAATGGAGGGAGGAGGAGGGGAGTGAAAGACATAAAGGAGGAAGAGGAAAGGAAGTTGGAAGGTAGGTATTGAGGAAAATTAAGCTCATGGAAGAGCAATGATGAACAGGAGAAGGTGTGTATACATAAGAAGGAATACATAGGATATATATACACAAACACATAGATGGTAGACAAATGGCTGGTGACCAGGAGAGGTATGGTCAACCTGCTATATGCTGCCTGGCACACAAGGATGTTACTGGGACCTAGTAGATAAATGCCCTGGTCTGGGTGGCCAGTAGCATGGGCCACCCCTGTCTCTGGTGGTCTGATGGTATTACCCAGCTGGCTAAGTGAGTCCAAAATCCACTGCATGAGGGTATAATGCATGGTGACCAGCATACCATTGCCCAGTTAGCTTCCAAATCCATGGCAGGGAAGGTGACTACCATAGGCATATGCAATTAGGCACCGAGCTGTGACAGATAAAAAACTGTTTTTTAACTGTAGTATGACACATGCTGCAAATGGAAGACTCTTACTATGCAATTCAGGATGCTTCTTTCTTCTCTCTACCTCCAGTGTTGATGGGTAGCAGTGGCACAGGTCAGCATGCTGGTAGTTGCAGTGATGACTGCTGTAAGAGATGACAAATGTCTACAAGTTCATACCAGGAATCCATTTTATTGAAATGAACCTGTAAAATGGTCCAGTAATTCCTTGAACTAGCTGTGCAGAAGAAATAGCATTTTTACTTTCCATAACATACCAGACTGGAGCTTTCCAAGGGTCACTAGCCTCAAAAGCCATCACCACAATTCTACAGCGATACAAAATGGCAGTCTGAGAATCACACTCCACGTTGGAATTTGAATCATATGTAGTGTACATTAGTGTTATGACAGAGTACCTAACACACAAATGTACAGCCTACCTGCACAAGCTGGCATGCACAGCATATTGGTGACACTCAGCAAAATGTGTGTCAGCCTTATGTCACAGATGCACGTCTGTGAAATTCATAGCAAAATCTTGCCTTATTAGCATATAAATGGTGCAAGCTGGTATTTATTAGAGATGTTTATAGTCCATCCAAAATTAGATGTCAAAATGTTCATGAAAGAACCACAGCAGTACACATATCTGAACGGTTGAATTACTATTTTATAGCACAGAAGCAACAATTCCAGAACAAAGACCAGAGGAAGTACACAGTGTTGTACAGTACAGTGGAAAGGTGCATTGCAGCAGTGTTATATCCATGTGAATATTAGACTGTGACTAGCTTTTCATAAAACATTGTATATATGGTAACACTGGTGCTCAGTACTCTGCTTGCCTGTAACATTAAACTGCAGCTAAGGATTATGATGGGTATTTATCTGTTGACATACAACTGTATCTGAGGGATGGTAGCTGACTGCAAAAAAACTGCTACCCCTCCACCTACAGTCTGTTCTAAGCCTATGAATGGGATTAGGCAACAGTAATACAGCTGATTGCGTAGTAGCATTGCTTGTCAGAAATGTGCTTGCCTAAAACCAATAGATGATCAAAGCCTAATGACTGCCAGCCCTTCACATGGTATGATTGTCTACCAGGGGTACATCTTCTAGGGGCATTCATGCATGTTACCTCTGACATCATATTCCTATCCCCTGTATCACTCACATGTCCCTTTTTGCACCCATACCTGCTTCCAGTGAAGACCCCATCCATCACAGGTCCCAATGGACCCCTGCATGCTTGTTTTATCCTTCTACAGGTTTGCACCTGCCCCTACACTCCGTACTAGTCACCTGAATATCACAGTGTCCAGCATATTTGTGGTACCCACCATCTATCAGTGTCTAACACTGTCATGTGCTGAATAACTAAGGCAATAAATATATGTCAGCATCCTTGTCCAAGCCTGTTATGTGCTGAATGGTCAAGCCTAGATATGTCACTGCTTCCACACTGTGCCTACACATGACCTGCCTACTAATATGCTCAGCTCTTTTCCTAGGTGGTACATGTCCTCCCTTGGCAGTCAGCAGATAACAGAGATTAGAAAAATTCAACCTTGCCAAGCATGGAGTCCTTCTACAAGCCCATATGACCCATGGGTGATGTCTGTTTTGGACAAGAAATGCACAACAGCCTCTATGAGACCATATGTATGGGAGACAGCCATCCACCATTTTGATCCACTGAGTAGGTAGAATTGCATAAAACAGCAAAGTCAAATCTGTGCCAATGACATAATAAGGTGGGCCTTGTATAAGCCACACAACATAGCAGCAAAAGGACTGTAACTTGAAGGGGGTTCAACTTCCATTGAAACTGTCACAGTTGATGAGTCATTTTTGACATCCCTGCATGGGAACAGTGAGAGAGTATGTATCATACTTGTAGGATTGGCATATGTTCTGTGAGTGGCCAGACACCACTTATCTAAAATTGAGACCAGATAGGGTAGTAGCTATTTTGCATTTGTTATACAGAGACTCTGTATGTTGGAAATCACACATTAGCCACAGCTTCTGTGTTCCAAATGTACATTTTGTGCTCATATCCAGGAGATTTTCAGTATAGATAAATGTATAACTGCCAGCAGTCATCCACCTATTGGCATGTACACCATAGGCCATCTTAGATTGTGGGCAAACAGTATCCCTCTGCTATTTTTGTGCACTGTGTATTCACAATATCATCCACTATTGTGGTGACACCTGTAAAGGCTGGGCCAGAAAAACAGGTTGAGTTTAGCTGTTACAAAGGGCATGATGTTAATATTAACACAAAAGACAACTCAGTGTCTCATGACACATTGACACTGTCTCCATCCCAGGTAGTCGTACACCCATAGCCAAGGGTGGCAATGTGTCCTTCCCCACATCTGCTGACCTGGAGATACACAGCATGAGGGCTTACAGTATCTGTCGAGGGGTGTCACCCAGTGATTAACAGCACCGTCACTGCCATCTCTGAGACTGTGTTGACAAACCAGTGTTCCTCATCTGATATGCAGGTACCTATCTTGTTAAAGGCACCAGCCACGTTCAGATCCAGCTCTAGGCATGCAGGTGTTACTTGGCCTCAATCAACAGATGTTCAGGGCTATATGCCAGGCAATGTTTGCAGTTGCCCATACTGACCTGGAAATGACTGGAATGGTGCATCTGTAAGGATGTTGTCTAGCACTGACAAAACCTCCTGAAGACAATGGAGTCCAGGGATATTGCCCTTACTGGAGTCATATGGTCAATGGTGTTGTACATTGCATCCATGACCACCTCCATGTGGATGTTAATCAGTGCCGCCATAGAATTTCTATACCCCAGTGTTGCTTGTTGCTGGTGCTGTGTTTATACCCATTGTGGTCACACAGAATGAGCATCACAGGAAAACAGTCAGTACCTACCATAGTTGATGTATGTCAATAAATCACCCCATGCCAGGGGAGGCCAGGTTGTTGAGTTTCCCATATTAGGACAGCTCATGTGTCCCCCCCATACGTATCCTATTCCACCAGTTCCATCACATATGTTTTCAGGGGCCCTATAGTCAAGCTGTGCCTACCCATCAGAGGAACTCCACTGCATGACCCCAGTCAGTAGAGGGAATAATATATGACTCAGTCTCCCTATAAACAATGTATCCACCTCGATTAAGCAATAGTTCCTATCTCCTTGTTGTGTCAACAATCATATGTCTGCATGTCCCTAGACATCTTTACAAAAGGTGCCAGCTCTAAACCACATTAACCTCCTTCATGTGTGGTGTAAATGGGGATGTCTGATTTATAGTGTGGCTTGATCATTCACTGCCAGGCATAGCCCATACAAAACACTGCATTTATCATAGTGCTTTGTGTGACACCATCCTGCTGCTGGGTATGGCAGAGCCCATACAGATAGACTACATGTTGATTCTATCCCTGCATTGCTACATGCTGTGTACAGTGTCAACAGGCTGCTTCCCATCAGAGGTTATTATGGGCCCTGCTGTCACAGGTTTGAACAGCTCTGTTTATAATTTCTAGGCAGCCTATTTTCTTAGGATCATATTATGTAGCATACAGCATGCTGTGATCATCTCATGATCTGTGACAGTAGCATGCTGCACTGAACCCCCTTAGATGATGTATCTCGGCAGCTGAATCAGGATTTCAGAAGGCTTAATGCATGGTCTAGTGTATTCCTGGTTTGGGTGTGGGAGGTGTTATATTACTGTTTGGTATTATTTGTTGGTTCCATATGAGCTTCATCAAACAGGGCTCCAGATGTATCCTCTATCAATTGCAATACATTAGAGACATATGGGGGGAGCTGTAGGGGAGTAAGATGAAAACAAAATTGCCACTGACTCTAAAGACAACCCCAAAGCATTCTATAGCTATGTCAAGAATCTCAATGGGAACACTCAGATCTGCTCTGAGTTACAGCACAATGGCACTAAATATAAAGAACCAACTGATATTGCCAACATCTTGGCAGATAGGTTCAGTGTTAACTTTACCCCCCCCCCCTCACCCCCTAAAGGGCCCATCTCTATAATGGAAGAATGCAAAGTTCCGTAATCACAGCTGCACAGGTAAAAAACATACTCTCCAAAGCCAAGAGCACAGCATGCATGGGACCTGACAATATCCCAGGCTGCGTTCTGCATGAACTACAGAATGAACTGGCACCCTACCTAAGTACCATGTTCAATCATAGCCTCACCTCAGGCTTTGTGCCCACTGAATGGCACACCACAACGGTTATCCCTCTCCACAAAGGAGGAGCCACGACAGACCCCGGGAACTACCGCCCCATTAGCCTGACGAGCCTGGTCTGCAAGGTCATGGAACGTATCATCATGGAACTCATAAATAAAGACATTGGTAATCTCCAAACTCTGGACCCTACCCAGTTCGGGTTTGTAAAAGGCAGATCATGTCTCCTAAACCTGATTGACTTCTTTGAAGCAGTCACCAAAGCCATAGATGAGGGTAAGGTGGTTCACACAGCTTATCTAGATCTCACCAAGGCTTTCAACACCATCCCCCACTCTGGAATTATAGATAAGCTCACTAAACTAGGTATAAATCGCTATGTCACAAGATGGGTTGCCAACTGGCTCACAGACACAACCCACACTGTGAACATAGCAGACTCCAAATCCGACTTCAGACCAGTGACAAGTAGAGTACCACAGGGTTCAGTCCTGGGTCCTCTCCTGTTTGGTATATACTTCTCTGAAGTACAGGCAAACACAGAAGGTCTTTGGCTAACAAAATTTGCAGATGACTGCAAACTAGGAGCCATAAGCGAAACTCCTAATGACGTGGACATACTACAAAAGGGCCTCACTGAGACAGATGCCTGGTATCAAAGCCATGGCCTGAAGCTCAATGCCAAAAAGTGTATTGTCATCCCCTTTGGTAAAAACTCTGTACCCATGAACTACCACATAAGTGGTAGTCTACTTAACGCCGAAAGTGTGATAAGAGACCTTGGGACACAGGTGGACAGTAGTCTTTCCTTTGATAATCACATCGCCACAGTGGTCAGGAAGTCCTTCTACATGGATCACCTCATCACAAAAGGTTTCTCATCCAGATAAAAAGAGGTCATTGTTCCCCTCTACTCATCACTCATTAGACCCATTATAGAGTACAACGCCCCTTTTGGTATGTACCTCACAAGATGTCTACAACAACTGGAAAGGCCACAGAAATACCTCACAAAGAGGATTACTGGCATCAAACAGATGCCCTATGCAGACCTTCTCAAAAAAACTCCAGCTTTACTCCGTCGCATATTGCCTACTCAGAGGCAATCTCTGACTAACATACAAAGCTATGTCAAGCCCAGAGCTGTTGGACATGCTCCACTTAAAGAAATCCCAATCCCTCTGAGCTACACGCTCTAGGGACCTAAACCTTGTCAAAACAATAAACAGAACATTCTGGAGGGATAGATTCCTGTCCCAGAGACTTCCCATACTCTGGAACAGACTACCTATCTATGTCAAACAGAGCTCCTCATTAGCACTCTTCAAGAAAAATCTTGATGACTGGATGGGAAATAGGAAATTCACCCCAGGGATCACTTCTGTGGCTCTGCTCGACAGGGGCATAGGAAAATAATTTTCTTGGGTGGCGAAAGCCAGGGTACCTTTTTGGATAGGCTAATATAGGCCCTAGGGATAATAGCCTAGTACCTACCTATGAACCTTTGACATTAGTGTAGGTTTAGGTATGTGGGTGGACTGTTGTGCCTGCACATGCCTACTATGTGCCAAGAGTGATGTGCATACTTCACAGTTTGACTGTGAATTACATTTGTAGTGTCCTTAGGACTAATAAGTAATTAATAATGAGCCAGTTCACATTTCACATGTTTCTATCAGTATTTCAGCTGTTAAGTCTTTTAACTCATCACTGAAAGTTCTGGCCTCATGACAGAATTTAGTGACCGATATTCCTTCTGCCATCACATCACTGCTTATGAACACAGAACTACTCATAGGAAAACATTTCCCAATTGTCTATGTCTCTAATGGGGCAAAGCCAAATAAATAAATCTGCTTATAAAGTATAAACATTATATAGCAGCAATAATCAATAACAAATCTATGAGATTTGCTGGAATTTACAATATGAGATTTGCTGGACTTTACAATTACCGCTTATAAAAATTACTCAGCTAATCTTTTGTTAAAAAAAAAAAAGCAATACATGAGCAAATCCAAATACTAACTCAGCCCTGCAGCCAGTGATCGCTATATTTATCTGTGATACTCACATTTCTTGATACAGTCGGTATTCCTTTTTAACTACATTTCTTACCATTAAATGATTTAAAAAACATGTACACTGTTTGCACAATTTATCTAAGTCATTACTGTTATTTACAGGTGACCTGTAACTTTTACCTATCTTTATTATGTGTGGTACATGATATTCCCAGTAGCTGACGAAAATACTTGTTTTCATTGACTGTAGTGTAGGCCGACCTTTGCAGCAAAACATTTACAAAATGATTGCCTCATCCACATATACAGATTGCCTGAGGAGAAGGACAACTATATATAATTTCACCTCATTTTTACTGCAGAGTAAAATCACTCAGAAAATAAAAGTGGGAATTCTGCCTTTTAGTCCAGAACAGTCTCCTGTGTGGAAAGGTCCTGTAACACAATTTATTATAAAGCACACACAGTGGTTACAGAGCTTCTACAGTCGGTGTAATGCCATCCCATATTCCTTTTATTACCACTTAGATGAGAGCACAGAATGACATTGGAAAGCAATGAACTCACTAGAAGGGCAGAGAAAGCCATTAAATCCAACAAGTATCATATTTCATAATCAGAATCTTGCAGTCAGAGCCAACACCATGGAATGAGCTTGTTGCAGTCATGATAATGTAGAAACTGCTACATCTAATTCCCTTGCCAGTTTTCTTTGTGGACACTTCTGGTGTTTAGGTCATTTGTCGTGGGTAGCAAGGGACTTTTCAAGCCAATGGACTTTGTACCATATAAACCAAAACTGTGTTAATATTAGATTGTAGAGTTTAGAGAAATGGATCAGTGCATGTACATCTGTATTTAGATAAGCAGCTGCAAAACATTGTGACATTATTGTGGTTAAAAAATGTACTGGAATTCTTTATAGTGTCTTTCAGTCGTCAGTCATATAGCTTGTCTGTTTATGAGTTTGACTGACTTTCAGGTGAGATTTGGCTTCATTTTCAGTTATCAGGATATGCAAATTCATAGATTCAGTAAAAGTCATATGGCAATATTAAGGAACTGTACTCTTTCATATATAGTACATACCGGTTTGTTCCAAGTCTAAAAAACATTTTTTTTTTTATTTCCTGGCTGTTTGTTTTTGTTCCCTGTGTGCTGAATGTGCCAGGTTTTGAGGACCTGGAGTTTGCAGTTGTGTTTTGGTGGAAGCTATTAAATAAAGTCCATTTTTAATTATTTAGTCAGCTATATACCCATGACTTGCAGAATAATCTTTGCTTTTCTATTTTCTGTGAACTCAGCAAAGATTACAGAGTTTAATAAAGAATGGAGTTTGTCTGATTTTTAAACATTTATTGCCATACATTACAAGAATGTATTAAATGTTGTGTTGTTGTAACCTAATAAACAAGCTCTGCATGTGTGTGTGTGTGTGTGTGTGTGTGTGTGTGTGTGTGTGTGTGTGTGTGTGTGTGTGTGTGTGTGTGTATGAGTGTGTGTGTGTGTGTGTGTGTGTGTGTGTGTGTGTGTGTGAGTGTGTGTGTGTGTGTGAGTGTGTGTGTGAGTGTGAGTGTGTGTGTGTGTGTGTGTGTGTGTGTGTGTGTGTGTGTGTGTGTGTGTGTGTGTGTGTGTGTGTGTGTGTGTGTGTGTGTGTGTGTGTGTCTGTGCTTATGAATGTAACCATAGCTGATTATCTAAACCTATTTTAAATACAAATATTAGCATTGTAAGAACTTCCATTTTGAGCGACAGCCAGTGGGCTGGATAAGGATAACAAAAGCAATCAGTATGCCATATTTGGTGAGAGTCAGATGGATGTTTGTTGTGATATGAAACATAAATTAGATTGCTTACCAAAGCATTTCAACTATGGACTTATATTGGAAAGTGCTTTGGAGAACTATAACTCTGACATAAGAAGTTGCATGGACAGAGAATGTTGGCACCCCATTGCTATATCTAGTGATGCATTTTGAAAAACACATCAAAATAATGACTTGAAATGTCATGCCCTGTGATTCAGAAAGGCTTACAGTGATGTGGAAGCCTAATCTCCAAAGGTTTCTGCGGGATATTAGAGTAGGTTTCAAACTAATAGGTGAAGCTGCATGCTAAATTGGCAGTCCAGGGGAGTGGGTGATACTAATTAACCATGTGCTGGTACCAAGAAATCTTCATGGAGCCCACTTTACACAGCTAAGTGACCCAGGAAAGTACTCAGCCAAGTAAAATTTAAATCTAGGAGGAGAGCATGAATTACATCTTGTGATTACAGTCACACATTCACTGTTGTGGAAGTACTAACTCCACAGGTAAGTCAGCCAAACATTGAGGTTGGGGGTGTGTCGTGTGTGTATGTGCCCGTGTATGTGGATGTATGTATCTGTAGAGACTTGAATGACACCGAATGTGTGTGCTTGCGGGTTTTTGAGTATGTGTGTGTGTGTGTTTGTCTGCACCTGGGAGTGGGGGAGTAGGTTGGGGATCATGAGTTTGGGCATGTTTGTGTGTATGTATCTACCTATGCTGTCACACTGTGGAAGAATAAGTTGGGGATTATGAGTTTGGATATGTGTGTGTGTGTGTGTGTGTGTGTGTGTGTGTGTGTGTGTGTGTGTGTGTGTGTGTGTGTGTGTGTGTGTGTGTGTGTGTTGAAGCATGTGTGTGGGTGAGTGTCTCTGTGAGTGAGTGGGGGCTTTGTTTGTGAATGAGTTAATATTTGTTTGTGTGTGTGCTTATATAGATGTCTGAATGTATGTGTATTTCCATGAGGTGGTACCTCTGTATGGGCTGCTAATGGGAAACAGGTCTGGAAGCTCCTAGTTTGATTCAGAGACATGGTAATGAGCCACTAATGAGGTGTTTCTCTGATGAAATCTAATTATTAGCAGAGCAACTTCAAAGGCTGTCAACAAATGAAGTAATACTGAAATACAATGGTGTGAAAATCAGAATGGCAACCTTCTTTATAAAAATAATCCAGTGACGTGGAGAAATCCACAAGATACAAGAGAGCATAGTGGAAGACACAAATACATAAAGAAAGTATTGCTTAAACAACAAAATATCCTCATTAACATACAAGAAGAAAATAGGTTGAAAAAGCTTAAGATGAAAGCAACAAACATCTGCCCAATTACTTTGGAAAAATTGAGCATAATGGATCAAGAAATGGCTAGACTGAAGAAAATCATAGATGCACAAGACAATATTTCCAAGTGTGGAAATCTTGGGATTATTACAATTATAAAAAAAAAGAAAAGAAAAAAAGAGCTCACATAGTTCAGTAAAATTGTATTATATATGCCTTATATCATGCACACTATGTGCATGTTTTAGAGAATCCACAGAAAAGAAGGGGAGCAGCAATATAGAGGGGCCCCATTACATGTGCTATGCCATTTACTCTGCTTCACACCAAAAGAATGGATACTGGAAGATGCAGGGAAGAGGAGGATCCAGTGCTAGGATGGATACCTTAACAAAATTGGTCCTGATCACTCACTGTCTGTTCTTGCCAAGAAGAAAGTGTTTACTGGCTCTGTAGTAGTACCCAAGAAAAATAGGTATCAAAATAAAGCTATTGTTTTCAGCAACAGTCATTGTGATCCATGACTGGCAGTGTGGTGTGAATAGCTTGAGAGAAACCTGGGACTTCTTGAGGGCAGAAGAGACAGAATGACAACCACAAAGAATCATCAGATAAGATGGTGGTTAATGAAAGAAACTGGAAATTGCTGGAGGGAGGAACACTATCTATCCCATGGACAGCATCAGGGCAATAAAGGTATTAAGGTTATGAGAATTTTGACCTGCAATTTAGTTGGGCAGGTGAATTCCATTAGAGAAAGCAGCCTTATTATACAGTACTTCAAGAAGAAGCTAGATATAGGCTTACTTCAAGAGAACAAACTCAAGTTATAGATCAATGATTTCCGAAAGGCCATGGCAATCCCATTGTTATTATTCTTACAGAATAAAAAAATCCAAGACCAACAAATAGAGGCTAGAAAGAGGGGTCAATCATCTGGGTAGGTATAACTGACAGGGTGAAATGGAAAATAGGGAATGGATTTGCCCTCAACCAACCTTTTGAAACCTGGAACACAGAAAAGTAAGTTAATGGTGGTGACTTCAACATGACTCTAGAGGAATGCTTACATAGAAAAGGGGGAAATAAAAAAGTAAACTGCAGAGCAAAAATGGATTATGTGAAGTGGTGAAGGGTATTGGGTGGAAAACTGGAGGGAAATGATATACATTTAGAAGCAATGAACTACAGATAGCAAAGGGAGAATAAGACAGCTGCTTTAGCTTCTTACTTCTCAGAAGGATAGACTTGCTGAAAGTTACAAAAACAAGGCAAGGAGTACTGCATATCACATGCCAGTCTTGACATGGTACAAAATAGGGAAAGCTGCAGTGTTTGAGGGGGAGTGGAAATGGGATGAGGCTAAATGGAGAAATGAATGAGCGGTGAAGAATTTTAAGAGGAGAAATCAAGACAATATTCACTGAAAACCAAGTACACAAGGAGGAAATTGGAAACAGAACATGGGGCAGAATCAAGGCTACCATTAGATGTTAATTAATGTAATAGGCAGGATTGATCTGAAGAAAATATTATGGCTGGATAGACATTAAGGGGTAGGAAATGAAACACATCCAGAAGAAGACAAACAGTAAGTAATGGCTAAAAAGTTTAATTTAAAAAGAAGAATATGTCCAGTTTGAACTAGAATGAGAACTAGCCAGTGGAAGTTAAAATACTAAAGCAAGAAGAAAGGATAATAAAGACTGTCACTGGTAGCTAAAAGATGCAAGTTGAGGAACTGAAGGAAGATCAGAAGTTGATGGCTAAAGAGATGCTTTGAAGATGTGTATACATGGAGAATGAAAGGAGGAAGAACTATAACTTCCAGTGGAGGTAGGGAGAAATGCAACTAGCCAACACAGAAATAGCAGCAGTGGGACTAGACAAGAAAAAAAACATGGATTATGTAGCCCAGACGGTATGACCCTAGCCCTGAGCAGCCTCCTATCATCACCCAGAATGATACCACAGTACAAGCAGAAAATGATTGTTTCAACAATTGGCTAAGTTTCTGGTGTCATTCTAAGGGGATCCAATATCTGTTTGCCTGGGATGACATGATTGACAGACCTAGATGCTTTGCCAGAGATGGCCTGCATCTGTCACCCCTCAGCTTCCAGATACTGGCCAAGGCTCTTGCCACCCATATAGTGCCTTTTTTAGGTGTTGTTCCAAAGACCAAATTACCACTGTAACAGCTACAAACAAATGCAGTCTGAGGGTCATGCTGCTCAATGTTAGAAGTCTAAATCTCAAAATGCACTCACTCAAAGCGCTCCTTAAAATGGAGAACATCGACATTTGTGCAGTAACAGAGACCTGGTTCAAGGAAGCAGATAGCACCCCTGCACTACCAGGCTATAACTTATTCCATACCTTTCAGCACCAGAACTTGGACCGAAGCACCAAAGGTGGTGGTGTTTCCATATTCATAAAGGATGCGCATACCTCCAGACTGGTAGCCCAACATGACGCATCAAAGATACTTCAGGTGCAGCTAACATTGGGTAGGGCAGCAATTCAGGTCATTGCCTGCTATAGGTCCCAAACCATGACCCAAGACTCACAGCCCACTTTCCTAAGCACCCTGGAGAATATTAGAGTCCAGCCTAAAACTGTCATACTGGGTGACTTCAACTACCCCTCCATTAACTGGGAAAACTACTCATGTACCAATACACTTCCCCAACGTTTCCTGGAATACATTAATTCCAAAGCCCTGGACCAGCTCATTGTTACCCCCACTAGAGGTAGCAACATCTTTGACCTGGTCATTACTAACATGGGTGACCATTGCTCTGTACCAATAGTCAACTCCTCCCTGGTTAGATCCGACCACAAACTAATCACCTTAGAAATCCACATCCCTCCCCCTCACCACGAAAAGGTAACCACCATGAAAAACTTCTCCAAAGCTAACTTTGGGCTCCTAAAAACAGAGGTGGCTAACTTCACAGCACCCATGCAATTGGAGAACAGCTGCATGACCGCCGAATCATACACTAATGCCTTGTACGAACGCTTACACAAATGCATGGATCTCGCCATACCCAATAGAACCAAGATGCTCTCCTCCAACAAAAGGAAGCCAATCTGGAGGTCCGCTGCCATAAACAAACTCTACAAAAGAAGGAGGAAACTGATAAGAAATAAGGTGAAGTCCCAAGACTGGAAAAACTCCCTTATCAGCCTCAACAAAAAGTTGACATTCCTCATCAAATCCTCTAAAGCTAGCTATGAAAACAGAATTGCAGAAGATAGTAAAGACATCCACAAGGCCTTCTATAGTTATGTAAAGAATCTCCACGGCAATACCAGGAATTGCTCGGAGCTGTTGCACAATGGCACCTCCTATACTGAGCCAACAGATATTGCCAATATACTGGCCAACAGATTCAGTGCCAACTTTACCCCTCTCTCCTCCACCAAAGGACCAATCACAGTATCAGTAGATTGCCAGGCACCCAGTATTACTGCTGCACAGGTTAAAACAGGACTGTCCAAGGCCAAGAATACAACTTGTATGAGACCTGACAATATCCCTGAACTACAGAGGGAACTGGCACCTCAACTGTGTGCCCTATTCAATCACAGCCTCACCTCAGGCTTTGTCCCTACCGAATGGTGCACTGCTACTCTCCACAAAGGAGGAGCGACTACAGACCCTGGGAACTATCGCCCCATTAGCCTGACAAGTCTGATACAATAAAGCTATGGAACACATCATCATGGACCTAATAAACAAAGATATAGGGAACCTTCAAACTCTGTATCCCACACAGTTTGGTTTTCTGAAGGGTAGATCATGCCTGCTCAACCTGGTCAACTTCTTTGAGTCAGTCACCAGAGCTGTGGATGAAGGCAAGATGGTTCATACAGCCTACCTTGATCTGGTCAAGGCCTTTGATACCATTCCCCACTCAGGAATCATAGAAAACCTCACTAAGATAGGCATCAACCCCTATATCACTAGGTGGGTTGCAAATTGGCTCACAGATAGAACCCACAATGTGAAAGTAGCTGACTCCAAGTCAGACTGTCGACCAGTCATGAGTGGAGTCCCACAGGGTCAGTCCTGGGTCTTCTCCTGTTTGGTATCTACTTCTCAGAAGTCCAGGCCAACACGAAGTGACTCTGGCTGACAAAGTTTGCAGATGATTGCAAGTTGGGAGCCATAATTAACTCCCCAAGTGATGTTGACATCCTACAGAAAGGCCTCACTGAGACCAATGACTGGTGTCAGAACCATGGCCTTAAACTCAATGCCAAAAAATGTGTCGTCATCCCCTTTTGGAAAAAACAGTTTCCTATGAATTACCCCATCGATGGTAGTCCACTGAACACAGAAGCATCATAAGAGATCTGGGAACACAGGTTGACAGCAACCTCTCTTTTGACCACCACATTGCCACTGTGGTCAGAAAGTCCTTCTATGTGGCACATCTCATTGCTAAGGGTTTTGCATCCAGGAAGAAAGAGATCATTGTCTCCCTCTACTCTTCCCTCATTAGGACAGTCATCGAGTACAATGCCCCATTTGGCATGTACCTCACTAGACACTTACAACAACTGGAGAGGCCGCAAAAATACCTCATAAAGAGGATCTTAGGCCTTAAACACTTGTCCTATATGGACAGACTAAAAAAACTGCAACTATTCTATGTCTTATATCGCCTACTTAGAGGCAATCTCTGCTTGACTTACAAAGCCATGTCTGACCCAGTACTGTCAGAAATGCTACATCTAAAGAAATCCCAATCCCTCCACACTACACACTCCAGAGACATCAACCTCATTGCCACAAACAACAGAACAAGCTGGAGGGACAGGTTCATAACCCACATACTACCCATGCTATGGAATAGACTTCCTATACATGTCAAGCAGAGCACCTCACTGGCCCTCTTCGAAAAATCTTGATGAGTGGATGGGAAATAAAAAATTCACCCCGGAGATCACTCCAGTGGCTCTACCTGACAGAGGCACTGGGAACTAAGGTTGGGTGGCATGATGCCAGGGTAATACTATGCGCTAGGCTTGTAAAGGCTCCAGGGCCATTAGCCTAGTACATACCTACAAACCTATGAGCCTCTGACAAAGAGAGTGAAGAAATCTGGAGCCAACTGATTCAACACTGAGATTTTTAATATGACAGAAGAAATTCTGGAAGAGGAAGTGTCAGCAATAATGAATATGTGCAAGGTCAATAAGAAAATGCTAGACAGTATGATGGAAGCCAGGCTGATATTCCTGCCAAAAAACAAAAGCATCACTACAGACCTATTATGGTGCACTAGCTGCATTGCATGTGTGTGTGTGTGTGTGTGTGTGTGTGTGTGTGTGTGTGTGTGTGTGTGTGTGTGTGTGTGAGTGTGTGTGTGTGTCTGAATAATCATAGGTTCATAGGTATATACCAAGTTAGCACTAACATGGCCTTTATAAGCCTAGCCATGCAACCAAGCCCAATTGTGTCCCTATGTATCATAAGCATTTATTAGGAGGGGGTATGTTAGGAAGTTTCTAGAGGTTATGTGTGTGAAGGGGGTATGCTAATTACCACAATTACTGTCTGCCTCTATCTATCAGATACACTGGGGACAGACCCAGGGTGAATTACTTATTTCTCAATCCATTAGTCAAGGTTATGCTTAAGTAGGGTTAGAGATGGACTTTGCTTCACATGGTTTGGGAGCCTGTTCCAGAGCATAGGAATCCTCTGACATACATATTTGTCTTGGAAGTATGTCTTATTTATGTCACAAGCAAAATTTAAATCCTTGGATCTAGTGTTTCTGATGCTGTTCATTTCATAAATGTGCAAAAGGCCCATCAGAGCTGGATCTGAGGATGCCTTGTATCCCAGGCATAGATTTCCTCTCAGTAACCTATAGGAGGGAGAGAGATAGTATAGAGATATGGCTTTAAGGTGATCCAGACAGGATGATGTGCTTATATTTTGGATTCTACTGGTAAGGAACCTTTGTGAGTGTTTCATCTATTGTATATGACTGATCAGGTACATGCCAAATGGGGCATTATAATCAATTATGGGTTTGATAAGGGCCAAATAAAGTGGCACTATGACTTCCTTGGACCTGGCCTTGCCCTTATCTATAAGCTGGGTGACACAGGATGATTTTCTTACTACCATGGCCACATATTGGTCAAAGGCCAGATTACTGTCTACATATGTTCCCAGATCTCTGTCTACTGGGTCATCTCTTAGAGGTATCAATGGAGCAATTAGTTTAGGTGGGATCTTTCCCAAAAAGCACTATAATGCATTTCTTGGCATTGAGTTTTAGCCCGTAACTTTGGCTCCAATAATTTGTCTGTGTTAAGACCCTCTTGTAAGATGCTTGTGTCATGGAGGAATCTATGATAGCTTCAAATTTGCAGTCGTCTGTGAATGTGGTCAGCCAAAGGCCCTTGACATTAGCCTTTACTTCTGAAAAGGAAATGCCAAATAGGAGCAGTCCCAACACAGAGTCCTGTGGTAACACACTGGTAACTGGTCTCCTAGTGGAGGTGGTATCAACAATCCTGACTTTCTGGGTCCTGTCTGTGAGCCAGCTGACAATCCAGCAAGTTATTCAGGGGTTTATGCCCAGTTTGGTGAGTTTTCATTGTGAGACTGTATTTTTTTTTAGCAAATGTCTGTCAGTGTTTGTGCTATAAAAATTTGAAATAAAAGTTTAATAAAAATGAATTTAAATGATTACAGATATTTGGATTTAAATTAAATCCAAATATCTGTAATCACTGTAGAAGTAAAGAAGAAAATAGTCTGCACACTGAGAGGTTTGAGCAGTGTTTATGGTAAATGGGGAGAAATAGCCAAGTAATGGAACACTGGAATGGCTGCAAGTTGGGGGAGTGGTGGCTGATCCATTACCATGTCTAGGGCCCCATTTGACCATGATCCGGCTCTCTGAAGTACACTTTGTTTCTTCTTCTTCTGTGCATGCTTGAAAAGTAGTACAGGACTGGAAGGAAGAAGCTTAGAAGGAACTACAGTTAAGACCAGAGAGAACCACGGTAATATTAAAAAAATTAACAGCAGCCTTTTAATTGTACTGTAGTACAGTGCAGTAGAGAGTTTTGTGGTGGAAATTTTTTTTTTTTTTTTTGCTTAACCGAACCTGTCAAACGAGATTAATCACAGCAAGTGAATCAAACAGGTCATTGTGGACTATCTGACTATTAAAGCAAGAATTTTTTTTAATGTGAATAAAACCAGATTTTATTTATTATTTTTGGAGGGGGGGTGGAAGGGTGAGTGGTGGCTAGGCTTGTGTATATGTGTTTGCATGTGTTTACATTTTTTACATTTTGGCTAGTGTGTGTGTGTGTGTGTGTGTGTGTGTGTGTGTGTGTGTGTGTGTGTGTGTGTGTGTGTATGCATGTGTGCACATTTGTTTAAATATTTTGAAAATGGATATTTATGTTTTTTCATTGTATTCTTCTATCCTGTTTTGTTTTGGTGGGGTAGGGGTGACTAGCTGGGCTAGGGATTAAAGTAACTTGCCCTTTCACTTGCTCATCTTAAATTCTGCTATTAAGGCTGGCAAGTGAATATTTGTGTTACTAAACTGGAATATTTGTATCCTTTTTGGGGGGAGAGAGATGGCCAGCTGTGCTGTGGATTAATGTAAGTTGCCCTTTTCACTTGGTCAAGTTTAAATTCCACCCTTAAGGAGCATTTGTGTGAGTAAATCTTAATATTTATGCTTTTGGAGAGATGATAGTGACTTTTTCCATTTCAAATTAATTTAAAGGCTGGTTAGTATATATTTGCGTGAAAATGTAATGTTTGGGTTGGGAGTGGTTAGCTGTGCTATGGGAATTTATCCTCTTCATTTGCTCAGCTTAAGTCTTGTATTATGGGATGGCTAGTACACATTTGTGCAAAATAAACTAGAATAGTTATTTATTTTTCCTTGTGAGGGGGTGGCTTGCTGGATTGTTGGTGAAATAACTGGTGCTCAGTTTAAAGTTGGGCATTAATGGCTAGTGTGAATCTGTGTGAAATAAATTTGTATATTATATGAAATATATTTGAAACTGTCACCAGTTTTACAGAATATTCTTGTATTTGCTTAATATGTTTGGTCTGCAAGTTCATTTTATATTTTATGACTAGCTTATGGTCTGCGTTTACATGACTAGTGTGCATTTGCATGAAATGTCTCTCTCTATCTCTCTCTCTTAGTCCTGTATTTGTAAAACCAAGTTGAAACTGTTTCTGATTTTGCAGAATGCCCCTAAGTTTGCTTCATTTTGATCTAATCCTAATAGAATTTGGGGTCAACTGTCCACATAAGCTACCTAATCCCAAACTGCTGGATCAGCTCTTAGGGCTGTGTTGTCAATGTTGTACTCTCCTTTCCAAAGGAGAACATAATGTATTTTTGACATTTAGCTTTAGTCCATTATTCAGCGATAGTGGGGAACACTGTACTGAGCATAAATGGTATCTATGAATATGAACAGAAGTTACGCTCAGGGCAGAGTTCTCCATTACTGGGAGCTATGAGGCTCTGCTTGTCGCTCCATGTGATAAGTTCACTTAGGTAGCATTGCCCATCTCTGTGGCAGAGTTAAGTGCTGCCTGGACTCTGAAGTTTACTACTTTATCTTTCACTTTTTAGCTATAATACAAAATTAAAACTGCACCTTTTCAGTCACCTTAAAAGGATGTGTGAGGATACAACATATGTAAATGCTGACATTCATGTCGGAGTAGATACAGTATTGGAAGAGGTCTGGTAAACCTAGTATGTAGAATAACAAAGTGTATAATTATGCAAGGAGTGGTGTTATTACTTTCCACCCATATATCATTATCTTTAATGTTTGTATGATGTTTAATGTCCAACATACCATGGAATTAGACTCTGGTGTTTTTAGTAATTCCCGATGTTAGCTAATCATGTCATTTAGCCAGTGTATATTGTGCACATTATTGTGTAGGCAAATATTTGCATATTCTGCACCTGTTAAGGGAGTAACTGGTTTAATTTTTTTTTTGTTTTTGTCTCGGTATGGCTAGGGGTAGACATTCCTTCCTTTCAGGCTTTGATATGATGTGTATTATATAGGCTGACACAACTCAAACCAATATGAGAGCCATGTGTATAGTTCACAGAACTCAAAAATATTTATTCAAAGATGCCCCCCAGGACCTATAAACATGGCTGTGGTTGAGGGTTATGGTTTTGATGGGAAGTTAGCCAGCTGCAATATAACAAAATATGACTGACATTGGACTGAAATAGTGCCTTTGTGATCATGATTAAGATGTTATGACAGTAGTGCAAATGCGTACAACTATGCATCTTCCATAAAAATTCAACTATCCAATCATACACTATGTCAGTCCAGTATTCTCCATTATTGCCCAAGATTCTGGCACTAGTTATTTGTTTGGGGCAAACCTCCCTGTATGAATGCTGAGTCATTTGGGAATTTGATCACTGCTACGAGCTTGCTCTTTGCTGGCCATTTGGTTTAACTTCATGATTATTACTAAAAACAATTATCATACAGAAGGCGTTAGAAAAAGATCTCCACCAGGTGGGGGGCTGTTAAATTCTGCTCCAGGCATCAAATGTGCTAGGTATGCCAATGCCTAGAGTTATGCTTGTTGCTAATATAAATTGAGATTCCTCATCCTTTTGTCCCTGTCTGTGAAGCCGATGGTACAAATGTGTGAAAGGTACTAAAGCTTTGCACTGCCAGAGTACTTTCCGTGGATTTAAACCATGTGTCAGCAATGGCACAGATATCTGTACTCAACAGAGTGAGGAGAGCTTGTAAGATGTGAAGTTTCTTGTTTAGTCTGAATCATTATCATCAACCTCATCTTACCCATTTTGCTACATGGAGGTATAGTGTTACATCATCTGTGTGCATAATACTCTGTCTAATTTAGTAAAAACATAACGAATCCCACTTTTAAATTGCTGTATAATTTTCATAACCTTCAAAATACAATTGTTATTAGCATACTGATATAGTCCTCCATAATCACCTAAAGTGTTGCACCACTATCTGTTGTTGCAGGGAAATCCTTTTCTTGCCAGTGCTATTCCTGTGATTCATAAAGGCTTACTATGAGTGGGAAAATTTAAAATGCCTGTTTTTCATTTACTGCAAAACTTTCTGATCCATATACCACCCTACTGTTGAGATTTCCATTAGCAGGAGCTTCAGCAGAGGGGGCAGTCCAGCTGGCAAATATTTCCATTAAGTATCATAACAGATTGCTGAGCCAGTCATCTTAGCCTTAACCATTTTTTTCAGAAAAACATTTTACCCTTAATGATTTTTTCAGAAAGTTTTCTAAAGGGAATGAAGTCTTTTTCTAACATGCACAAGTTTGTACCCTTTTGCTAAATAAAATATTAATTTTCTGAACTGTAGCACATCTGAGTGAAAAATATATCTGATGGGAGCTCACATTTGTTTATTATTTATTCTTTATCATTTATTATTAATTACAAATATTTAAATGCCTAATCTTGGGTATCATATGCATAACTAAAAGACATGCAAGTTTCAAAGCCAAAGATGACAATAAAACTGTTGACTAACGAAGTCTGTGGAAACATGCTTATCATAGGAGCAGCTTAGTAGTTTATGTTCATAGGATCATTGGCAAGTACTAGGCAAGCTGCCCCTTTGGGACATTTTAAGCTTACCCAATTTCCCTTTCTGTGCTCAAAATAACCTATCCCATTTGGTTATAGATTGGTTAACCGTTCCATTGTCAATAATTATATATTACCCCAAATGAGAATAAGTGGGATATACCGTAGATAAAGCATTTAAGAGGTTGGCATTGCCTGAAAAAGGCACAATGGGGGTGGTCAATGCCTTTGCCAGTAATCGAAACTCTGGAGGGGACAGATGCAGGCCAGCCTTTGTGAAGCAACATGGTCTATCAATCATATCCTCCCAAACTGACAAATATTGGACCCCCCTTTGAATGACACCAAAAATTATTGAAGCCAGTTATTTTTTTCTCATATTGTGGCATTATCTTTGAAGAAAGAGGAATTCTGCTTGATGTTAGGCTTGCATCTGCCTTGGACACAGTCTGAGAGCTCCATCATGTCAGTCTTCATATAATCCAGGGAAGTACACCTCAAGTCAATGACGCCCACATGAACTATGAGAGAGTCATACTGGTACTTGTTATTTAAGGACATCAGTGCATGTGTGATCTGATGGATCCTAGCACCAGACAAACAGCTAATCATCACTCTTCCTTGCTTAGCCTGGTATGAATCACCTCTGTATGTCTTACAGTGGAGGCATCTATAACAAAAATGTTTAGTTGAGTCGATGCCTGCCTTACAGGCTTAGCATCTGTGACCCTGGTATATCTTGTGGTATGGGAGGAATTAGGATTGATATGCTGAGTGCACTTTGTGCCTGCGTTGTGTTGTGTTGTGGAGGGCTTTGGGTTTAGGCAAGTTAATCATTAGAACCTCAGCATATGATGGATTGTGTGTATTGTGATGGTCTTGGAGAGCTGTAATATGTGGTGCATGTTTGACAAATTTGGCATATGAGTTGACTATGTGTGAAAAGTTCAACTCCAAGTATATTATGTATGTACATCTCTCACATACTGTGTTATGCTGTTTGAGTAATAGGTGATCATTAGACAACACGAGACAATTCTTATGCAAGATACTCATCTCAGTCAGACTGGCTAGAGAATTTGTGGAGAAGTGCTAGTCCACGATACCAACATGAATGATTCTGGGGCAGGGGTAACTATAACTCTTGTTATAGTTAATAATAATAATATAATTAATAGTATAACTTAAATAATGTTTGGCTGGATGGCTTGCTACTGAGTATTTAAATTTCAGTACAAAACAGCTTGCCTGGAAACCTTCTTCTGCCACCAGCAAGAACCAGTAAACTAATTATACTATATAAGCTCACAAATTTGATACTAAAATCAGTGCAAGCAGCATTAGTAAACTCAGTTTTAACCAACGTTATCAAAGTCTTTTTAGCCTTGTGATCTTTTTTTAGCCCAGTAGATCTTTGCAAAATGATACTTATGTGATCAATGTCAACGGCCAATAAATGGGGAGAGGGAGTGGATTATGTTGTGAAATTATCAAAAGGGACAGACAACAACAAATACAACTACTACAAAGTGGGTGGGAGGGAAAAACAATTAGACCCTTTGCTCTGAGCTGACTGGCCTGGAACTGCCCCAGTGCAAAGACAAGATCTAAGCTAGCCTGACATATACTCAGTGCATAATAATGAATCCAGGGCTTAATAATCATTAGACCACATAAACAATGAAAATGCAGTGCAACTATGTACTGGAATCACTAGCATAGGCTTAAAGACCATAGCTAAAGCAGCTACAGACTGTTAAAATAAATTTAAAATCAGATCAAGGAATAAAAACACATCTGTCTTTCTCTATCAAGTAGAACTATTACAATGGTGAGAGATTTGGTCCTGACTTCCTCCTAAATGATTCAAGTTCATCTAGCTTTACAGGTTCTGGAAGAACTGCCAAAAGAATTATGGGACTGAGAATGATGGGACTGACAGGCATCCTCTTGGAGGTGGCAGTGTTGGTCTTGTCCCATCACAGGAATGCAGTGAAGGGGAAAATACAAAATCGCAGCTCCAGAAGGATTAGTGCTCTGGGAGTGAACCCACTTGAGTGTGCTGGTACCATAGATGAGTATCGTATATGTTTTAAAGCAGCAGTCTCCAGCCTTTTATGCACCAAGGACCACCTTTCATGTAAGACAATTTTCCACAGATCGGCCACCGTGCATGCATAAAATTAAAGCATAATAAAGTGCATCATAAATACAACTCATCATAATGCTGAATCAATGGGAACCCTGAGCTTGTCTCCCTGTATCAAGTCATTTAGGGGTGATGGGAGACAATAACACCAAAAGTATGTTTCTTATGTCCAGTCTACTCTGAAATTTCATTTTGGTTGCTGTAGTTACAGAAAACCATGCTTCACAAAGCTAGAATGTTGGAAATGGAAGAAGGGTTTTCTATGTTTATTCTAGCAACTTTCTAAGTTTATAATATAATATTAAAAATCTGTCCCTATTATGTAGCTGTGTCCAGATTTATTGTGCAAGAGGTTGAGAGGGATGGTCGAGAGGTAGCAAACCTAACGGAAACCTTTTTTCTGATTCTAGCAACTTTCTAAGTTTATAAGAGTAATATTTAAAATCTATCCATATTATTTGTGGATCTGTCATACCTCTCAACTGTCCTGATTTTTGCAGAATGTCCAAATCTTTGCCTCATATTTTTGGTTTGTTCATCATAAAATTTATGATTTTCTGGATTTTTGTGGCGAATAAGTGAGGAATGAAGTCATTATTTAATGACAGACATTTGAGACTTCATACCCTTCAGAAAATGAATGGTAACACAAGACCTTGCATTCTATCAGCTTTCTAAGTTAGTAAGAGCAATATTCAAAATTTGTCCCTATTATTTTTGGCTTTGTCCAGATTTGTTTATGCCCAGATGTTGAGAGCTATGGGCTCTGTCCAGATTTATTGTGCCAGAGGTTGAGAGGTATGGGCAAGAGGTATGCAAGCCTAAATGTAATATGTCAGGGTTCTCAAACACAAATCAATTATCTTCCCTCTGTAACTCAGAACATTTTTTAGAACACAGTTGCAAACATTAGTAGTATAACATGTCAGAGATCAAAATTAAGCACTTGAAACTGTAATCACAGAATAGTTAATTTCATGAAAACAGTTGACGTTACCTGAAATACACAGTTTGCTGAAAGACAGCCAAAGAGCTCCTTCCACGCAAGACTGAACCTCTGTAAACTGGTATTTGTGGGAACTGTTCACCCACTTGAAACCCCACAAAGACTAAGATTTTAAAATGGTAGGCTGCTATGCTCTTTCCAGCCTGATGCAAAACTGCAGCATCTGTATTCTATATGCCTGCAAAAACAAAACCTTAACGCATTGCAGCTCACATCAAGCACATGGTATGGACAACGTTACCTATTACATGTATCTTGAAAATTCTATGCAACATTTGTAAACTTTTCAACACCCACTGTAAGTGCCACAAATCGACCCTAGGGACTGAATTCTTGAGTGGCACATGTCACACATGAACATTTATGGTGTATGCACATGCAGACGGAGTACAGTGCAGTGGTGGTATATTCTCTGTAAGTGCTCAAAAAGAGTTTAGATTATGTATGGTGGTATTTTATTTCACACGTTCCAAATGGTATTCCAGAGCTGAGTAACTTCTTTGATTTTCAGCAAAGCTATGTCTAATATAAAATATCATGAGTTCTTTTTTTAATATATTTATGATTAAGTGGTGTGCTACACTAAAAGTTTGGATTGTATTTTCAGATATGAACTTAGAGATCAGTTCTCAAACAGCATTTTGTCATCATCTGGTTAAAACAGTGTGGTGTTGTGATTGTGTTAAAACAAGAGTTGGATAGAAAGAAACATCCCGGGCCTATTTAACTCGTCTGTTACTTTTGCACCAATATGTTGTAATTGATGCTACTGCAGCTACTGCCAGGGATCGTCACTCCCTCTCTCTCCCTCAGACACACACACACACACACACACACACACACACACACACACACATACACTTTGTCCTGCTTTCATGCATGCATTCACTTACACATGCAGACAGAAACATTGACATGCACACTTCTTTTCCATTTCATATAGTTTTATTTTACACTCACCGAACAGCAAAAGTGCTGCTTAGTGAGTGTGAATTAGTGCCTCGATCGATCGCACTGTTCACTCTCTCATACATACATACACAGTCTTTTCTGCTTTCATGCACTCATTCACTCATGCATGCAGACAGAAACATAAACACACTTACATAAACACATTCACATTTTTGTGATTTTGTGTTCTGCCTAAAAGTTTCTGTGAGGCCCAGCACCAATACGCCAAGTGAGAAGTATTGTACCACACTCTCTAGCCAAAGTGTGCAAACAACAAATCTCTGAACCTCACTGAATGATAGACACTCTCTCCAGGTGTAGCTTCTCCACCCTGGTGCCTTCAGTTGCCAGGAGCCAAAAAGGATTAGAGATAAAAGGGTTTTATACTCATGAAGCAATGTGGACTAAAATGATTTATACTAAGATGTTCTTGCTTCTTGAGATTCAGTTTTTCTCCATGTGTGGCAGAGTGTATAGCTCTGATGAAAGTTTCACGGGCAAGTTACTTTCTATACTGCATTTTCTGGGCAGACCAGTGTCCTTCCAAACTGACTGTGAAGGCAGATTTTTTTTTTTATTCTAAGTTTGAAAGAGCTGAATTTCTTTAGCAAACAAAAATATTCAGCATTAGAGTTTGTATGAAGCTACCTGACAAGCTGAGCAACATATTTATGACTAATACAAAGCTTTTCAATTACCTTCTGGATACTGTTTAAGCCGCTATGCACAGTTAAGTACAACAGCACTGAGATGCACAGAACAATACCTCCTTCATGACAGCATTTGCAATTAGAACACATCTTTCCTTGCATTACAAATACATTTTCACTCTTCATTTTCCAACCATAACCTGAGAGAAATACATAAATGCATTTTTGGCAGCCTAATGTTAAGAAGTAAGACTACAAACTGCTAATGGAATATACTGTGTATACCTGGGAATGACTGCCTTAGATATACTGTAAGAATCTAAGCAAACAGAAAAAGAGATTTTCCCTATCCCTAAAATTTACAAGGTAGCTTTTTTTACAAATTACTTCAGGAACAAATACAACAGAACTGGATAGTGGATATAGGCTAGAAATAGCTGCATGTTGGTGATGTAAAATGTGAATATCACTAACTCCTGCATCACATTTGATTAATTTGGAATCTTAGTGCTTTTGAGTAAATGACAAAGGAGTAATAACTGATAAAGAGCTTTAGGGAGGTCATCCATTATGTCGGGACTGAAAATGTGCGGTCTTATCCAAGAATGTGTCAGTAATCATAATACATTGTAATTTTTATGATGAAAATCATACTTTTCTTGATACTAAATGTAATCAGTAAATATGTAGCCATCTGTCTTGAAGTGCATCATTTATACGTCATGTTTCACAATGTATTTATCAAGACTGTTATTCCGTCCAACAGAGATTTAAACAGGGTAGCACGAGACTTTAAACAATTCATACCAAGTGTGCTACACATCCAAACAGTGCGCCTATTAACTTCAGTAATGCTATTGATTCTATAATTACTTTTGTTTGTCATTTGATATAAAATATAAATACCCTTTGCTGCCATTCTGTGTGTAAACATGGGCAATACACATTTGGTTTAAGTAAGCAATTAGTTATGCATTAAAGCAGAATGCACAACAGTGAAGACCTGTAGAATGACAGTAAATACATTTAAATAAAAGAAGAAAAATAGATAAGTCCATATTGTGCTAACAATAAAGGGTATGTTTCATTAATGATATTTTGCCGACTCTGGTTTTGCTGGGTTATAAATGGAATTCTACTGTAACTCAGCATAGGGTCTCTTCAAACATCCAGTGCCAATGTAATATGTAATATATACATTCTTTACTGCATAGTTGGTTGTGTATTAAATAATGAGCAAGTTTCACCTTCCACTAAAGTAAATTGCACTTCTGGCAGGAAATAATCCTAATATGTCCTACCAACAAGTTAAGTATTTAAAGTGAAATACAGATCATTATACTTACACAACATTTAAAATCCACATTCACCATTTCTCATCCTTAGTAGGAAAAAACACACACACAATGGGCCGGATTTATGAAAGCTTGCATGGAGTTGTAGAGTAGTGTAAGACATCAAACAGGCAATATGTCTGCCGTGTGATCCAGAAACAGCCGGCAGGGGTGTGCACGAGAGCTGCTAAAGCTGCTGATGCTGAAAGCTATACAAATGAGGTAAATTTGCAATCCAGGAAACACTAACCTGTCCGTGGAAGATTAGTGTTATCTGCAGAAATGTACTCCGTTGGCAACAAAGTACCGTTCTGCAAATAGCTAAACGGAGCTATGACAGCTCCAAATAAAGGATGTATACAGTTGAGGAAGCATGCCAATGGCCAACTATAAGGCCATTGGCATTTATAAATGTTTAAAATTATTAAAATCTAGCTTTTTGTTCCCCCGATCTCCGATGTTTAAGCATAGCGCAGCACCGTGCAAACGTGCGATGCTTAAAAAAACAAGAAAATAATTTAAAAATAGGCAAAAATAGGCATTTTCTCTAAAAAGCTTATCCTGCCATGCAGGTGAATGGCAGGCTGAAGACAACATGGCCACTGAATAGTGGTTGCTAAGGGGGGAAGCTCAGTGTGAGAGATGTAACCATGCATTAGTAGGCAATTCTATGCAAATGAGGATAAGGATAGTGAATCCCAATTTTTCCCAGCATGTGAGCCATGTCCCAAGAGTGTAAGAGTAGGAGTAGGTGAGTAGTAGAGTAGAATATAGGTGACATCATGAGGGGGTATGTCAGAAAGGCTGTAAGCTAATTGGAGCACAGTGGCTTGTGTTTGCCCTGATTTGCTCAGGATTGCAAGAGGCGTGCCTACAGTTGTCCTATTTGAAAACCTGAAACCAAAGGTGCACACTGTTAAAAGATTGGAAATTTCTTGCAAACATGCACACAGCGTGTGCGTTCGTGTGTGCTCATGTGCGCGTGTTTGTGTGGCACTGCACCGGGCAGAAACAGAAAGGGAAAAGGAAGGAAAAGAAGTAGTAAGGAGTTAACCAAGGAGAACTAGCAGAGCTGCCAGGTGAAATATATCAGAATCACCCAATTACACAGGCAGCAGACTATCCCAGCCCAGCCCAGAAATTTAAACTCTGCAAACAGCATTCCCCCCTGTTTTTTCCCCAAGAACTCTGCAACACTGCAGTATATAAAGAGGGAAAGCTTAAAAAGCTTAAGTCAGACGAAATGTTAGGGGCTGCTCTTGCTATCATAAACCAACATGTGCAAGGTGCTGAGGGTGGTGATGTTGTGAATGCTGCTCAGCAACCCACAGTGAGGAGACGGAGAAGAGTGTACAGACTCAGGGTAACCTACCAGGGGCTACATGAGCTGGAGATAGTGGAGCACTATAGGGTGGACAGAGATCTCCTGCAGCAAATTGTTGAGTTGTGCCGGCCACACCTCACACACAGAACCAACAGAGGGGAACCCATCCCAGTGGATACCAAGGTATGTGTTGGCATAAGAATACTAGCTACAGGTACCTTCCAGAGACCAACTGGTGATATGATGGGGATTTCACAGGCATCAGCATCCAGGGTACTCCACCAGTTCCTGGATGCCATGTCAGCACATGTCGGTGACCACGTGTATTTCCCCAATTCCTGTGAGGCATTGGCCAGCAATATGCGTCTTTTCCACCAAATAGCAGAATAACCTGAGGTAGTGGGTGCAATAGACTGCATGCACATACGCATCAAAGCACCACCCAGTGAGCGGGGTAGGGTCTACATCAACTGCAAGGGCTTCCCCTCCATCAACTGCTAGGTCATGTGCGATGCCCAGGGCATAATAATGAATGTGTGTGCTGGCTGCCCTGGAAGCTATCACAATTCCCACATCTGGCATCTGACGCAGCTGTACCAGAGATTTGCCAATGGGGACATCCCTGATGGTCACCTAGTGGGGGATGCTGGATACGCACTGGAGCCGTGGCTGATGACACCCATCAGAAATGCACACACACCTGAACAAGAACTCCATAATGAGGCACACGTACAAACAAGAAACATAATTGAGCATGTGTTTGGGATGCTCAAGTCATGGTTCCAGTGCCTGGACACATCTGGTGGAGCCTTGCAGTACTCACCAACTACATGTACCCAAATTGTTATGGTATGTGCCATGCTACACAATATGATCCTGTGGAAACAGTTGCATTAGGAACAGCATGGGGCAGGGCCAAACAGCCCCCCACCATTGCCAAGGCCTGCACAGGCACAGCGTGACATGGAGGAGGAACAACCTGAGCCTGCCCCAGTAGGCAGAAGGAGGCATGCCCAGTATGCCCTGGCCTTGGCAAAGAGGCAATGCATAGCACATACACTGACTCATTAGGAACCTGGAAAATACACCTCTCTCGGACTCGCACATACAGTAAAAGGGATGCCTAATGTGACACTACCTGTTTTCAAACATGTATAGGGAGTGTACTATGTGCATCTGACATAGACAGCCCTGCAGCACCACCTGAGACATGAGTGCCCAATTTTAAGCAATATAAAGCACTACTAAGCACATTTTACCAGTATTGAGCATATTTAAATACATTTCTGCATAGCTGCCCACCGCGCTAACCAGCGCAACGTCAGGCAATGTTGGGCAAAGTCGAGCAAAGTCGGGTAAACGCTCTCACACCTGCTTTACTGTTCCTTAATCAGTCAGGTTTGCGCAGCAGGAAAATAAAAAGCAGTGACAGGGCTCGAACTCAGGATACTGTGCATTATAGTCACAATACTGAACTACTAAGCCATGACAGCATTTCACTGGCACAGACACAACTTAAGTCACTCACACATACCATTTGGGGGGGGGGGTCACATACCTAACAGTCACAGCCAGCAGGAGAATTGTAGACAAACGCAAACACATACAAATGCTATATCATGCCCTCTGAAGAGGCATATGAGTAACCTCCCCCCCAGGCCTATGCAGACAGATAGCAGGCCAGGCAGTGTGATTTGGGTTGGGTAGGCTATGAAGTCACAAACTAATATGCGTGTAAATGGAAGCTAAGGTCTGTAGTACAGTGATATGCCTCAAGCCAGTACGATAAGCAACAGTACAGACTGAAATGGAGTACCTGACATAACAGTGCAGGCCTAGCAAATATGTATAAGTGTCAGGTGTACCCCTCATCCTGTGTACACCCACAGTAACAATCAAGTGTGCCCTCCAGGTAGAAATGTACAAATAATAGCTGTCCCCGCTGTATGTAGAAATGTTGATAAGTCTATGCAAATTGACTCATGGAAGCCCTGCAGGCACAGCGTGCTTCCTGTCGATCTACAACACAAAGGTGAGCCCTGAAGTAAAAAACAACTTGATTTTTCACACGCATATAGTATATATGCCCATCGTGGGCATGCTCACACACTTAAACAAATTTAGCAAATTTCAGTCAGCAACATACTGAAAGGTCATACTGGGCATGCTCACACATTTAGGCCATGTCTGAGTACAGCAGTAGGCCACACATATCTGGCAGTTGCAGTTTTTACTCCAGACACTTGTCACTATTCACCAATCCTGCCTTGCGCACACAGTGATATGAAAACAGACCCATATAATATATTGGACCCCTGTCATAATCAAACTATGTACTATAAGTACTTAAGTTGTTCAAAGAAAGTGAAAATCCAAAGAAGATCAATAAATCTCCGATCAGTATCATCAAGAAACAATGACCACTCCTAACATTATCCAAGCCATGTTCTGGCAAAAATATTGCCAAAGAGTCCATAGAGAACCATGAAGCTTTCTTTTCGCTATGTCATAAATATCAATGTAAACTCATATATGTTTTCAGTCGGTGCAAAGTATAAATGAATACATGTACATGACTGACATTGCCAACATCTTGTCAGACAGGTTCATACATATTTACCCCCTCTCACTGACAAAAGGGCCCATTACCATACCTGGAGATTGTGAAAACCCAGAAATAACATATAGAATGGTTAAACAGCTCTATCCAAACCTAAAAACATGGCATCTATGTGATGACATAGTTTCCCTGGCTGTGTCATATGTGAACTCCAAAAAAACAGACCCTGCACCTGAAAAGTCTGTTGAGACTCACCCTCTGTACAGGATATGAAACTGTTGAATGGGTTACAGCAATGTTTGGCACACTCCACAAGTGTTGGTGCACAACAGACCATGGGAACTATTGTTTCATAAGCCTAATAAGCCTGATCTGCAAGGCCATGGAGTCCATCATTATGGTACTCATAAACAGAGCTATTGGGAGCTTAGAAACACCTAAGGAAGATTATGGTTTCTAAACCTGCTAGACAGTTTTCAAGGCAGTTACCCAGGATGTACATCAATGAAATGAGCTATAAACGACCTACATAGAACTTGAAAAGCCCTTTTCCAACATCCCACACACATGTTGTATCCACAAAATCAACAACCTGTCCATAAACACGTATGTCATCTGATGGATTGCCAAGTGGGGCACAGATAGATCCTACATGGTCTCCCTGTTGGACTGTAAGCTGGTAACAACTGCTGTCCCCCATGGCTCAGTCCTGGGACCCCTCCTGTCTGGTGTATACTTTTCAGAAATACAGTCAAACACACTAGGGCTAGCAAAGTTTGTGGATGACTGCAAAAAGGTTGTCATAATTGATGTTTGGGACAACAGAGACATCCTTAAAAAGGGTCTCAGTCAGACAGATGTAGTGTCAAAAGTTTGGCCTTGAGCTAGAGACATACAAATACCACATAGGTGCCAACACCCTAAATATGGAGGTAATAATTAGGGATCTATGGACACATGTGGATAGTCATCTCTACTTCCAGAAACACATTCACAAAGTGGTTAGAAAATCATGCTATGTGTTCCCACAAATTGCCAAGGTCTTTGCATGTTGGTCAAAGGAGGTTCCCTCTCCTCATCAGTCATCAGACCCATCAGAGAGTATCACGGCACACTTGCGATGAATCTGACTAGGCACCTTCAGCAGCTGGGACAGACCACTGAAGTACCTCAACAAGAGGATTACTGGCCTCAAACAGTTGCCCCATGCAACAAGACTGAATTTAACTCAGTCTGTACTCTGTTGCATACTGTCTACTCAGGAGATCTCTGCCCAACAGACAGGTCCATGTCCAATGCAGAACTGATGTACATGCGCTACCTGAAGTAAACCCAAGCTCACTGTACCACATGCTCTAGGGATATCATCATCACAACATTAAATAGAACATGTTGGAGGGATACATTACTAACTCGCAGACTTCCCTTGCTTTGGAACAGGCTCCCAACCTACATTAAGCTGAGTCCCTCACTGACACTTTTCCAGAGGAGCCTTGATGAGTGTATGTGAAACTGAACGGTCACACCATGGATCACTTCATCAGCTCTACTACACAAGAGGCCTAGGGGAACTAACCCCATGTGTGGTGATAGCTGCTCACTCTGGCCATATTAATATATGCCTTCAGGCAGATAACCTATTACCTACCTATATATATATATATATATATATATATATATATATATATATATATATGTAGAGAGAACACAGTATAATAAGCCAAAGATGGATGGGCAGAGATGTGTGTAAGAGGGTGACAATGACAGGGAGCGATCCAGGACTGTCCCACTCAGCACACATCCCAATGGCACAAAAGACATGAGGTGCACATCTCACCCACTGTACATAACAGCCACCAGTATCTGTAAGCATTACAGTGTATGTGGTCCATGTGCCTGCTGTACAACATGACTGTACAATGAAGTACATATCTACTATCTGCAGAGATGTACCTGTCACATAGGTTCATAGATATGTAGTAGACTATCTTCACGAAGGCATGCATTAGCCTAGGCAAGTTGTGCAGCTTTTACCACCCCATTGAGTAATCTCCTAAGCCCTAGTTCTAATATTTAGTACCATAAGCCCCTTTCTAGTGGAACTGCTGATGTGATGCCTGATGTGAATTGTCTGTTTCCCATCCACTCATCAAGATTCCTATTGAAGAGTGTCAGCGAGGGGCTCTGTCTGATGTACATTGGGACTCTGTTCCACAGTAAGGCAAGTGGCTAGGATGGTACTCTATCCCACCAGCATGTTGTATTCATTGTTGTGATGAGGTTCATATCCCTGGAGTGTGTAGGGTGACTCAGTTTTGTTATCCGTAGATGGAGCATGTTCAACAGTTAGGTGTTGGACATGGCTCTGTATGTTAGGTAGAGTGTCCCTCTGAGTAGGCAGTACACAACGCAGAACAGATTTAGTTTTACCAGTTGTGTTGCATAACACAATTGTTTGAGGACAGTAATCCTCTTGGTGAGGTACCTCTGTGGTCTCTACAGCTGCTGGATATGCTTAGTCGAGTACATCCAAAATGGTGCATTGTAGTCAATGATGGGTCTGATGACTTAAGAGTAGAGGGCTACCACTACCTCTTTTGATCCTGATGCAAACCCTTTGTTGATTAGATGGGCCACATAGGATTTCCTAATCACTTTGGCAACATGGTTGTCAAAGGAAAGATGACTATCTACTTGTGTCCCCAGATCCCTTATTACCTTGTCAGTTTTTAGGGGGTAACACCTATGTGGTAGTTTGTGGATACTTTGTTTTCACCAAAGGGGATTACTATGCATTCTTCCACATTGACCTTGAGGCCATGCTTCTAACACCACACATCTGTCTCATAGAGTCCCTTCTGGAGAATATTTTTGTCATCCGGGGAACCTATTA
This sequence comes from Protopterus annectens, assembly GCF_019279795.1. Classification (NCBI taxonomy): domain Eukaryota; kingdom Metazoa; phylum Chordata; order Ceratodontiformes; family Protopteridae; genus Protopterus; species Protopterus annectens. The sequence continues at coordinate 499,536,759 of NC_056747.1, read as the reverse complement.
TGGCAAACACTTTACAATTCCCAGCAAACTTAGTCAACCACAACCCTCCTGTGTTGGGATGAACTTTTGAGAAGTCTATACCAAACAGGAGGGACCACAGGACTGAAACCTGGGGGACACCAGTTGTTACCGGTGTAGAGTCTGACATGTAGCCAGCAACTCTTAATTTGTGGGATCTATCTGTGAGCAAGTTTGCAATCCATCTTGTGATGTATGGATTCATGCCCAGGTTGGTGAGTTAATCTATGATACCTGACTGGGGAATGGTGTCAAAGGCCTTAGCGAGGTAAAGGTAGGCTGTATGGAGCTCATTTCAAGCATCTGTAGCCTGGGTAACTGTCTCAAAGAAATCCACCCAGTTCAGGAGGCGTGATCTGCATTTGACAAAGCCAAACTGGGTATGCTCAACTATGTGAAGGTTCCCAATGTCTTTATTGTTGACTTCCATTATGATTAGCTCCATTGCCTTGCAGATCAGACTCGTCAGGCTCATAGAGCCTGAATGCCAAGGGTCTTTTGTGGCCCCACCCCTGTGGAGTGGGAAAAACATTGCTGTGCAATATTCTATGAGTACATATCCTGTAGAGAGGATGTAGAGAGAGGTGTAGGTATCGTTGATGAATATAGATACATCCCCACCCTATGTGCTATGATCCAGGTTCTGATGCTGGAAGGTATGGAATGAGTGGTATCCTGGTAGTGCTGGTGTGCTCTCTGGAGCCTTGAACTATGTTTCTGTTACTGCACAGATATCAATATTCTCCATACTGAGAAGTGCCTCGAGTGTGTGCATTTGGAGGCTGAGACTTCTGGTAATTAGTAGCTTTTTGCTCACTTTGTGGTTATTTGTGTTGGTTATGGGGTTTGGTTTATCCTGAGTGACTGGTGTTCCACACCTGAAGTCAACGCCTCATTGGTCCAATCTGACCATAAGCTAATTACCCTACATATCCACATTCTGCCCCCACCCCCCATTAAGGAAATCATGTTAAAAAATTTCTCCAAAGCCAACTTCATGCTTCTTAAGACAGAAGTGGTGAACTTCAGGACACCCATGCAGATGGACAATGCAGTTACGACTACTGAATCCTACACAATTGCACTTTATAAGCACTTACATGAGTGCATGGATCATGCTATCCCAAACAGAACCAAGATGCTATCCTCCAAGAAAAAGAAGCCAATCTGGTGGTCCCTTGTCATAAACAAGCTGTACAACAGAAGGAATATACTGTTGCAAAAGAGGGTAAAATCCCATGAGTGGAGGAGCTCCCTAGTCAGCCTCAGTAAGAAGCTGAGATCCCTGATAAAATCATCCAAAGCTAGTTACAAAGACAAAATCGGTACTGATTCTAAAGACAACCACAATGCATTCTATAGCTTTGTCAAGATTCTCAATGGCAACATTCAGATCTGCTCTGAGTTACAGCACAATGGCACTAAATATATAGACCCAACTGATTTTGCCATCATCCTGGTAGATAGGATCAGTGCTAACTTTACCCCCCCTCTCACCCATGAAAGAGCCCATCTTTATTCCAGAAGAATGCAAAGTTGCTGTCATCATGGCTGCACAGATAAAAACCACTCTCCAAAGTCAGGAACACAGCATCCATGGGACCAGACAATGTCACAGGCTATGTTCTACATGAACTACAGAACAAACTGGCAACACACCTAAGTACCATGTTCAATCATAGCCTCACCTCAGGCTTTGTGCCTGCTGAATGGCGCACAGTGACAGGTATTCCACTACACAAGGGGAGAGCCACCACAGACCCTGGGAACTAGCGCCCCATTAGCCTGATGACCTGGTCTGCAAGGCCATGGAATGTGTCATCAAGGAACTTATAAACAAAAACATTGGTAATCTCCAAACTCTGCACTACAACCAGTTCGGGTTTGTAACAGGCAGATTATGTCTCCTAAACCTGATAGACTTCTTTGAAGCAGTCACCAAAGCCATAGACAAGGGTAAGGTGGTTCACACAGCCTATCTAGATCTTGCCAAGGCTTTCGACACCATCCCCCACTCTGGAATTATAGATAAACTCACTAAACTAGGTATAAATCCCTATGTCACAAGATGGGTTGCCAACTAGCTCACTGACAGAACCCACACTGTGAAAGTAGCAGACTCCAAATCCAACTTCAGACCAGTGATAAGTGGAGTACCATAGGGTTGTCCTGTGTCTTGTCCTGTTTGGTATCTACTTCCCTGAAGTACAGGCTAATACAGAAGGTCTTTGGCTAATGAAGTTCCCAGCTGACTGCAAACTAGGAGCTGTAATCAAAACTACTAATGATGTGGACATCCTACAAAAGGGCCTCACTGAGAGAGATGCCTTGTGTCAAAGCCATGGCCTCAAGCTCAATGCCAAAAAGTGCATTGTCATCCCCTTTGGTAAAAACTCTGTACCCATGAACTACAACATAGGTGGTAGTATACTTAACACTGAAAGTGTGATAAGAGTCTTTGGGATACAGGTGGACAGTAGTCTCTCCTTTGATAATCACATTGCCACAGTAGTCAGGGAATCCTTCTACATGGCACACCTTATCACAAAAGGTTTCTCATGCAGAAAAAAAGAGGTCATTGTTCCCCCTCTACTCATTAGGTCCATTATAGAGTACAACGCCCCTTTTGGTATGTATCTCACAAGACATTTACAACAACTGGAAAGCCCGCAGAAATACCTCACAAAGAGGATTACCGGCCTCAAATACATGCCCTACACAGACCGTCTCAAACTACTCCAGCTTTACTCTATCACATATCGCCTACTCAGAGGTGATCTCTGCCAAACATACAAAGCTATGTCAAACACAGAGCTGTTGGACATGCTCCACTTAAAGAAATCCCAATCCCTCCGAGCTTCGGCCCCAAAACCCGGACCGAAATACATTTTCATAAAGGATACCCACACCTCCAGGTTAGTGGCACAGCACGAGGCCTCGGAGACCATCCAAGTGCAACTAACAGTGGGCAAAACTGCTTATCAGATCGTAGCCTGCTACAGATCACCTCCCTTGTCTCAGGACCCTCACTCAGCATTCCTGAGAACACTGGAAAATAAAAGTCCTACCAAACACCATGATATTAGGAGATTTCAACTACCGAAACATTGACTGGGAGAATTACTCAAGTACAAACTCCTTTGCCCAACACTTCCTAGAGTTTATAAAGTCAAATGCCCTGGAACAGCTGGTCACCATGCCCACTAGAGGTGACAACATACTGGACCTGATCATCACCAACATGGAGGATAAGTGTTCCACACCAGAGGCAAACCCCTCTCTGGTAAGATCAGATCATAAAGTAATCACACTGGACATCTACATCCTGACCCCACCCCCAGTCAAGGAAACCACTGTGAAAAACATTTCAAAAGCAAACTTCACACTTCTCAAGACCGAAGTGGAAAGTTTCAAAGCCCCCTTGCTACAGGATAATGCTATCCAATCTGCAGAATCCTTTACAAGTGCATTCTATGAGCATCTACAGTGATGCATGGATCAAGCCATCCCAAGTAAAACCAAGACTCACTCCTCCAAAAAGAGGAAACCAGTCTGGTGGTCCCCGGCCGTAAATAAGCTATACAACAGAAGGAGGAAACTACATGATAGAGCAAAATTCCAAAAAGGAAAGGCATCACTGATCATTATTAGCAAGAAACTACTATCGCTCATAAAATCATCCAAGGCCAGTTTCTAAAGAAAAATTTCCAATGAATCTAAATATAACCACAAAGCCTTCTTTAGCTATATCAAAAATTTAGGTGGCAACTCTCAGATATGCTCTGAGCTACTGCAAAATGTCAAAAAATACACTGAACCAACTGACATTGCCAACACCCTGGCAGACAAGTTCAGTGCAAACTTCACCCCCCCTCACCCCCAAAAGGGCCCGTGTCCATCCCAGAAGAATGCAGAGCCCCAAACATCACTGACATGCAGGTAAAAACAGCCCTCTCCAAAGCTAAGAACACAGCATCAATGGGACCGGATGGTGTCCTTGGCTGCGTCTTACACGAGCTCCAAAAGGAACTAAACCCTCACCTAAATTCACTGTTCAGACAAAGCCTTACCACAGGCTATGTCCCGAAAGAATGGTGTACAGCAGCAGTCATCCTGCTCCACAAAGGTGGTGCCACAACAGAACCTGGGAACTATCACCCTATAAGCCTGACCAGTCTGGTCTGCAAAGCTATGGAGCGAATTATCATGGAACTCAGTAACAGAGACATTGGGAACCTCCAGACACTGAACCCTACCCAATTCGGCTTTGTTAAAGGCAGATCCTGCCTTCTAAACCTAGTTGACTTCTTTGAAACAGTTACCAAAGCCATAGATGAAGAGAAGGTAGTCCACACAGCCTACCTGGCCTCGCTATGGCCTTCGACACCATTCCCCACTCTGGCATCATAGACAAGTTTACCAGCTTGAACATTAACCCCTATGTCAAGAGATGGGTGGCCAACTGGCTCACGGATAGAACACACATGGTCAGAGTTGCGGGTGCCATGTCCGACTCTAAACCACTCACAAGTGTCATCCTACATGGCTCGGTCCTGGGACCCCTCCTGTTCAGTATATACTTCTCTGAGGTACAGGCAAGCACGGGAGGAGTATGGCTGACCAAGCTCACAGATGACTGCAAACTGGGGGCCATAATCGACTCTCCAGCTAACACAGACATCCTCCAGAAGGGTCTTACAGAGACGGATACCTGGTGTCAAAACCATGGCCTTAATCTGAATGCCAAAAAATGCATAGTCATCCCCTTTGGAAAAAACAAAGTGCCCATGAATTACAACATAGGTGGTAATCCACTAGGTACAGAAAATGTAATTAGGGACCTGGGTCCCAGGTAGATAGTATCCTCTCCTTTGATAATCACATTGCCAAAGTGGTTAGAAATTCCTTCTATGTAGCCCACCTAATCATGAAAGGGATCAGCTCTAGATCAAGAGAGGCCATTGTGCCCCTGCAATCATCACTCATTAGGCCCATAATAGAGTACAATGCCCCATTTGGTATGTACCTTAATTGGCACATGCAACAGCTGGAAAGACCACAGAAGTACCTCACCAAGAGGATCATGGGCCTCAAAGAGATGCCCTATGCAGCTCGGCTAAAGAAACTCCAGCTCTACTCGGTTGCTTACTGCCTGCTCAGAGGTGATCTATGCCTGATGTATAAGGCCATGCCCAACCCGGAATTAATGGACATGCTCCACCTCAAGAAAACCAAATCTCTTAGAGCCACACGCTCCAGGGAATTAAACCTCAGCACAGCAATAAACAGGACATGCTGGAGGGATAGATTCCTGTCCCAGAGACTTTCTTCGCACTGGAATAGAATCCCAGTTTATGTTAGGCAGAGACCCTCACTGACTCTCTTCAAGAGGAATCTTGACGAGTGGATGGGAAATCGTAAATTTACCACTGGGATCACTTCAGTGGCCCTGCTAGACAGAAGCCCAAGAAACTAATTTAAAAGGGAGCCAAAAGCCAACACATTTTGGCTAGGCTTATAAATGCCCTTGGCCACATAGCCTAGTACCTACCTATGAACCTACACACTCTAGGGACCTAAACCTTGTCACCACAATAAACAGAACATGCCAGAGGGATAGATTCTTGTCCCAGAGACTTCCCATACTCCGGAATAAACTACCTAGCTATATCAAACAAAGCTCCTCATTAGCACTCTTCAAGAAAAATCTTGATGATTGGATGGGAAATAGGAAATTCACCCCAGGGATCACTTCTGTGTCTCTGATCGACAGTGGCACAAGAAAATAAATTTCTTGGGTGGCAAAAGCCAGGTTACCTTTTTGGCTGGGCTTGTATAGGCCTGAGGGCCAATAGCCTAGTTCCTACCTATGAACCTATGAACCTTTGAGCCTTGCCTAAAAAAGGTAATATGGGGACAGCAAGAGTCTTGGCCAGTATTCAGAAGCATAGGGGTGACAGGTGTAAACCATCTGTAGCGAAGCAACGAGGCTTGTCTATCTTGTCATCACAGGCAGACAGAGACTGGATCCCCTTTGAATGACACCAGAAGCTCAGCCACTTGTTGAAGTTTATCGTCTTTCTGTTATATTGCAGTATCATGTAGGTGAAGGTAAGATGCGTCTCAAGGTCAGGGTCATAGCAGCCTGGGCTACATGATCATAGAGCTAATATATATCTTGTCATATTGTCCTGGGAGGTGTGTCTCAGATCATTCACACTGACATGTACAAAGAACACGTCATATATGTATCTGTTCTGGAGTGATGTAAGTTATGGTGTTATGTGGCGGATCATAGCACCTGACAGACAACTGACAGTAACCTTCCCCTTGTCCAGCCAAGTGAGTGGAACATCTGTGTGCCTGACTATGAAGTCACATATTACTAATGTGTTAGGTATGTTGTTTTGCCTTAGGGTCTGTTGTGAGGCACACTGCTTTGGTGTATTAAGTGTTTCCTGGTGTGGGTTTGGAGGTGCATGTTGCTTGCTTGCTTGTCTGCTTAGGAGGACACTCTCTCTTTTTCAGATTAATATTTGTATTCTCTGAGTATGGTAATGTGTATTTATGTGTGTGTTTTGCTGGTGCTTATATTGTAGGTCTATGTGAGTCAGTTGGTGTTGTGGTTGTATGACCCTACTCCTCCTGACTGTATTGTCCACTATTGGGTTGACAGAGCTTAGCCACTGATTTGACCCTGTGTGTGCCAGCATGTGGTGCATCAACCCATATATGATATGGTCATTGCCTATGCATACAATACACTCATAATACACCTAATATGATAAGCCTGCTGAGGTTAGCAAATGTGGAAAAAAAACCTTTTGGGCAAACTGTCAGCAAGTAATGTCTATATTGCACCCTGTAACTCCATATTGCTTGCTGAAGTGTAAAGACGTACTTAGTTTGGATTAAAAACCCTGCACTTGCCAGGTGTGTGTGTGTGTGTGTGTGTGTGTGTGTGTGTGTGTGTGTGTGTGTGTGTGTGTGTCTCTCCCTGGGGAGAGAGCAACCTTTTTGGAGACTACTCACACCCCTTAAAAGTGGTATACTCATCTTTGTCAAGTCTAATGATGTCACCATCCTACAAATATACCTGTGGAAAGGAAACAGCCCAGTAATGTGTATAGCATGTTGAGTAAATGCATACTGTTGTAGTATCATAATGTAGTTTGGTAAGTGTTTAAATCCTGCACTTGCCAACTGTGTGTGTGTCTCCCTGGGGGAAAAGCAACCTTTTTGGAGACTACTCACACCCCTTAAAAGTGATATACTCATCTCTGTCAAGTCTGATGATGTCACCATCCTATAAATATACCTTTGGAAAAGAGAAATTCCAGTAATGTTTATAGCGTGTCGTGTAAATGTGTATGCTGTAGTAGCATAATGTAGTTAGGTAGGGGTTTGAATCCTGTACTTGCTAACTCTGTGTCTTTTCCTGGGGAAGAGCAACCTTTTTGGAGACTACTCACACCCCTTAAAAGTGGTATACTCATCTTTGTCAAGGCTGATGATGTCACCATCCTACAAATATACATGTGGAAATGAGAAATCCCAGTAATGGTATAGCGAGTCATGTAAATGCATACTGCTATAGTATCATGATGTGGTTAGATAGGGGTTTGAATCCTGCACTTCCCAACTGTGAGTGTGTGTGTCTCCTGGGGGAAGAGCAACCTTTTTGGAGACTACTCACACCCCTTAAAAGTGGTATACTCATCTTTGTCAAGTCTGATTATGTCACCATCCTACAAATATACCCGTAGAAAGGTGAAATCCCTGTAATGTGTATAGCATGTCATATAAATGTGTACTGCTGTAGTATCATAATGGAGTTAGGTAGGGGTTTGCATCCTGCACTTGCCAACTTTGTGAGTGGGTGTGTCTTCCTGCGGAAGAGTAACCTTTTTGGAGACTACTCACACCCCTTAAAAGTGGTATACTCATCTTTGTCAAGTCTGATGATGTCACCATCCTACAAATATACCTGTGGAAAGGTGAAATCCCAGTAATGTGTATAGCGCATTGTGTAGACGTGTACTGCTGTAATTTCATGATGTAGTTAGGTAGGGGTTTGAATCCTGCACTTGCTAACTCTGTGAGTTTGTGTACCTCCCTGTAGAGGAGCAATGTTTTTGGAGACTACTCACACCCCTTAAAAGTGGTATATTCATCTTTGTCAAGTCTGATGATGTCACCATCCTACAAATATACCCGTGGAAAGGAGAAATTCCAGTAATGTGTATAGCTCGTTGTGTACATGTGTACTGATGTAGTATCATAATGTAGTTAGGTAGGGGGTTGAATCCTGCACTTGCCAAGTCTGTGTGTCTCCCTAGAGAAGATCAACCTTTTTGGAGAATACTCACACCCCTTAAAAGTGGTATACTCATCTTTGACAAGTCTGATGATGTCACCATCCTACAAATATACCTGTGGAAATGTAAAATCCCAGTCATGTGTATAGCACATCGTGTAAATGCATACTACTGTAGTATCATAATGTACTTAGGATGGAGTTTGATTCTCGCAGTTGCTGACTGTGTGTATTCCAGGTGTGTGACACTGTTGGTCAATGTGGAGTGGGTTTTGATTTTTCTAGTGTATGACATATCACACTGACAACTGTATGTGCATTACACATGTAAGGTAGCTGTGGGGCAAAGCCATATACATACATGTGACCTCAATTATTTCATAGGTGGGTACTCTGCTTTCTCCATGAACGCATCTGTTATCTTTGCCAGAGTGTACTGGCACTTTCCAGACCTTAGGTCACTTCTGTATGCTTGTGACAAGCTTAGCCACTGCAGTGATCCCTGGGCTATGTCTTCTGTTTCACATCCACTCATCATGGTTTCTATTGAAGAGTGTGAGTGAGGGTTTATGCTTGAGGTATATTTGAATCCTGTTCCAAAGCAAGCAAAGTCTGGCAAAGATGGCTAATCATTATAGGTGTGCAACAACCTCTGTGGATCTGCATGCAAACCCTTTATTGCTTATGTGCTCCACAGAGGGATTTCCAAAACCCTTTGGTAATGTGATTATTAAAGGAGAGATGACTAAACACATGGCTCTATGTATACATTACTACCTGTTCCACATTTTGAGGGCTATTACCTATGTGGTACTCTGGGGATGCTTTGTTTTCTAAAAGTGGATAACTATGCTTTCTTTGGCTTATAACTTTACAGCATGTGTTTGACACTGGGTATGTGTCTCTATGATACCCTTTGGGAGGATGTGTGTGTCATCTGGAGAATAAAGTATAGCCCACAGTATGCATTTTCATCAAATGTGGGCAGACATATCCCTACTGTGTTTGCTTGTACCTAAGAAAGCTATATGCCAAACAGGAGTGGTCCCAGGAATGAGTGCAGGTGAATACCACTTGTTACTAGCATAGAATTGTACATGGAGGCTGCAAATGTTACTGTGTGTCCTACATCTGTGCATCAGTTGTCAATCCATCATCTAACAATTGTTTATGGTCAGTTTGTTGAGGTTATGTATAATACCAGAATGTGGGATGGGTATGAATTGCTGGTGAGCTATAGCTTGGCTGTGTGGACCTCTCCTCCCTCACCTATAACCTTGTTAACTGGCTTGAAGTCTACTAGGTGTAGGAGCCATGATCTGGCCTTTAGATAACCTAAGTGGGTATGGTGCAGTGTTTGCAGGTTCATAATGTCTCTGTTAATGAGTTTCATAATGCTGTGTGCCATAGCCTTCCAGATAACATTTGTCTGGCTTATAGGGTGAGAGTTTCCAGGAGCTGTTGCAGTTCTACCCTTAATCAATTTATGTTAACATTTGCACTGGGTGTGACGAGGGTGGACAGGTTTAGGAATAAGTATATTAGAGGGTCTGCCCAGGTTTGAAGGTTAGTAGACCAAGCCAGATAGGCAGGATTAAGTACATGTGCTGAGGAGGGATGCAGAGTATATTGTGAAATAGATGCTAAAGATGAAGCCACCAGGTAACAGGAAAAGAGGAATGCCTTAGATGAGGTTTATGGCTGTGGTGAGAGAGGACATGCAGGTGGATGGTGTGACAGCGCAAGATGCAGAGGGCAGGAAGAAATGGAAACAGATGATCTACTATGGCAACCCCTAATGGGAGCATCCAAAAGGAGAAGAAGAAGATGTTGTAGCTCAACCCTTGTGGACTGTGAACACCATTACCACAAGTATGTAACTTCTATAGAGGCTGCATCTGGTCAGAGTGTTTAGGTGAGTGGTGACTTCATATGTAAGCTTATGTATGACACAGCTAGGGACACTGTCCAGTACCATTGCCACTGTGGTTTGGACTTTGGTAAAGAGATGTTTTAACTAGAGTCTCTGTGAATCATCAGGTTTTACATTCTTCAGGTCTGGAAATGTGGCCCTTGTGTAATGACAGGGTGGTGAAATCCGCATTCAAACTGTCTGACAAGAAATTGGTAATGTCAGTCAGATAAGTGTACTTTGTGACCATTTACATTAACTGTGACCCGATCTGAAATTTCCCCTGTAGATTATAAACAGCACTAAAGAAATCTTTAGTGTTGTCTTTGGAATCCTTGCCATTCTGTATTTTGAAGCTTGCCTTGTATGTTTATTGAGGGATTGTATTTTCCCAATGGTACTGACCAGAGAGGTTATCCCTTCTTGGTATGTAACTCTTTTTTTGTACAACTTCACACCTTCTATTATATATTTAGTTTATGGCAGGGGTCCATGTGACTAATGCACTTTTACTGTATAAGTGAGAATGTCTTGTGTTTGTGATAGCACGGTCCATGCAACCCTGTAGGTGAACAGTGTGCATTACTAAAGGATTATGCAGCTGGGACAGTGTTAACCTTAGTAATGCAAACCAATGACAGATAGCAACAACAGCATCACGCACAGCACAGTGACAACCCATGTCATACACACACATGCGTACTCAAGTTCCAAATTGTGTGTAGTACAATGCATACTGGCCACCAATAGAAACTATGGAGTGTTAACACTGGCCAATATAGGGCATGTCACCCTGCCCATGTGTCCAATATGCATATACATGCCATGCAGACAGTGCACCTCCACCATGTTCGCAAATGGACACCTGCAAACCTGTGTTGCACAGACCCCACACTTACTGTCCACTGTATAACGCATGCTGACACAACTACACACATCAGCCAAGTGGCACATGGGCAAACAAAACACAATTGGAATAAACACTGGTGAAAACAATACAGCATTGCTAATTACAGCTTTAATGCATCATGCCTGCTCAGCTACACCTTCAAGGATATCATTACACTTTACTGCTGACAACATGCTACACATCCAATCATTGCTATACTTTATTAAAGTCACCCTGTGCATCAGCACCATGTTAGCCTGTTCCTGCATCAATGTTACAGATGACAGGAGGTGGCGCAGGTTTCATCATATGCACATGGTGTGTTGTTAGTTTGCCAGAGGCCTACACTGAGCCATACAATCAACATGTGTGTGTGAGTGTGTGTGTGATGGCCATGAGTATTGTTATGGGCCAATATTGATGTAATGTGTGCGGATATGTGTTTGTCCTAGGTTTCTGGTTTATGTGAGTGTGTCTGCATGCACACAGTTCCACCATGTGGCTGCCATATACAGGGATTTGTGAGACAGTAACAAACTGTACCTGGCAGGCTTTACAGATCACCATCTCTGGCCATGGATACAGAACCTGTGCCTGGCAGGGGTGCCACAGACAGTATCAGATACTAATCCAGATTGGGTACTATCCAAAGAGGTTGACATATGTCCACTGGATCCAGGTCCCTGCTGGGACTGGCCAGAGCCGCGTGCACAGGGTCTGCTGGGATGGTCTATGGACAGCCCCCCCCAACATTGCAGGGGCTGGTACTGTCACTATGGGAGTGGCTGTGACTTGCTGGACATTCCGCTGCTGATGTTGCAGGCACACGTCCACATCTCAACCATCCTGCACTGTCCTGACACATGGATATGACATTGTGGAGTACATCCAATGTCTCACCCCAACATCTGTCAATGACCTCAGTGTAGTTACATATGGCACCTGTTATGTCACAAATACTGTCATTTACAGAGGTGTTATGAGCATTCTGTGCCCTTAGTCCCTGTCTGGTGTACCTCTCCATTCGTGTCTGTGCCTCCATGACAGCCTGGAGCATGCGTGTGGTAGAAAGAGGTGCATGATGACTAGCAGTGCTCTGACGAGAACCCCTGGGCATCTGCCTATGTGGTACCATTCCAGACATCTGGATATGGCTGCTGTGCCCTGATACATGTGCCATAGATACCACACTGTCCTGGCCAGTGCCAACTGTACACTGTCCCTCAGCTAAGGGCAATGGTGATGATGGATGTACAGGCAGTATGACTGTGTGCATGGATGGGGTGGAGATTTGTGTACTGTCAATTTGTGGCCCAACAACAGACTCTGACAAACCTGCCGGTGCCTCAACACACCTATCCTCATCATCACTGACTGTCAGTGACATCAGGTTCCCTGCTGTAATGAACCAGCCCCACCTCGGCACCTGTGAGAGGAAATCAGGCAACACACTTTAAGACCTGAACATGACTTCAGACTACATGCGCACATGCACACATGTGCACATGCACACATACGCACATACACACATGCACACATGCACACATGCGCACATGCACACATACACAAAAATACACTCTTCCTTAAAGCAGACACACACAACACCAGCAATCACAGAACATACACAATAGCAGGTGATGGTGGGGTACAGTATCACAAGTAAAACAGTCATATCACACGTCAGCATACAGGACATGTGTTGCTCAACAGCATGCAGTGCAAGTGTAGTCAGTCCTTGTTACTAACAGTATACATGGCTTTGATACATGTGTTTTGTTATTAGGTGATGACCCTCCCCTGGAACACAATGCATACATGGACACAACATTGATGTGCAGGTATTCATTACCCTGTAATGTACTGTGCACCATAACTCACAGGTGTACATACCATTGCTGGATGTGTATCTGTGTGTCAGATAGGTATCCAATGCTGATTACAGCCTCTGTGTCTTTAGCAAATAATTGTGGACACATTTTTAGCACATGCATGATGAGTATTCACACAACATCATCAGTGGTGCATGGATAATTGATGGAATACCATTCGGCCACATACCCAATGTACGGTAATTATGGTGAGTGTAGATCATATTGTGGACATGCCAGTCTCATCCATGACATGGCATGCTAAAACACAATTGCATATTTAAACACTACATATACCCAATGTGTGTCATATGACCTAGTCACTCAATACCATCCCAAGACATATATGTGTCAGTTGTGCAAATGGTGATTGGTATGTATACTCTTTAGAGGTGCATATGTGTGCACACACGCAACATTAAGGTGTATAGCAATGAAAGCTATGTGTAGTACTGAGGTTACAATAACTGGATCTGGTATAGTACCATAAGCCATCATCATGCAGCATCATGTGGTCACTCAAGGCTACAAATGTTTCCCAAACCAGCACTAATCGTGCTGTGCCGGAACTGTACTACCTTGGCTAAATTCACCATTTCTCAACCAGTTGTTACGTGAGTTTGTAAGGAGGCCAATAAGGAGCATTCCCTGACAGGAATGTGTAGTGTGTTGCAGAGTGTTTAAATGCCCCATGATAGGCCTCTACCCCTCAGGTATATTATGTGTAATGTGTGGATGAGATTTTGGATACTGGAGTGTGTCTTTACAGAGGGTCTGGGAATCCTTTATGTGTAATATATTAAAATGCTCTGTGTATGACATAGATGTGTATGTTATGTGCATGTTGAGTATCAACTGTGCCTATCCATTGTTGACTACAGTCTAGCCACATTTGTTTGAGAAGGTCTGGGTATTGCATGTGTTTGAGGCAGCTAATCACATTAGTGAGATGTGCGTGCTCTTACACCAAACATGCACAGCATGCATTATGGGTAGGTGTGTTACATGTTTACATGGCCTACACCTTAAATAAGACATGCACTTTTTATTTACAATAATAAATGTAGAACACACTCACCAGCATCTGCCCGCTGCCTTGATGTCACCCCAGAGGGACCTACATAGAGATGAGACAGTTTGTCAGTGGCCACAACTGTGGCATTGCTACTGTGTGTTTGCAATCTTACAGTACAACAACAGTTTACATTCACAGGGCTACAGATTATGTTCCAAATGATCAGTATTGCACAACAACAGGCTCCACATCTTTGAACGACACACTCCACATCTCACATATGCATGATCTACCAATACAGATAACAGTAGTCTACAGATATGCAATGTTGCCTGCATGCTCCATATGTGCTTGCTGGGTGGCTCCAACCTCCATCATGGTGTATGTCTGCTGCTGTTGTTGTTGGGCAGGTGCCACCAGGCTCAGGAGCAGCTCCTCCACTCTGGTGAGGGGGGGTGGAAATTAACACCACCTCCTGTTGCAAGCTGTTGTCTAAGCACATCAGCAGCACGCTGACAGACATGTCTGAGAAGATCGCTGCAGTGGTGGCGTACCTGCTCATATGTCTGGTTATGCAGGCCTACCTCATTTACCCTGCGGACAACATTACTCCTGCTGGTCCTGCCTAGTTCGTGAGAACATGAGACGGTAGTGCTGAATCATACTGCTAGTAATGATATCATCTTCAGCACTACTGTAACTGGGGTTCCTGTGATGGGCCATGATCCATGGAAGACATAAATACAAAAATATGTCTGAGCAAGTCATATGGCACATTTAGCATTATACAGTACAGATATCACTGAACTGCCATATATAGCAACCTATAAGCTAACCGAGAGTGAAACACTGTAACTGCCACTTATCACTGCTCACCCCACAACTGCTTGAAAGTGCCTTGCTCACTCTCTATCTAATGAACCATGTTCTGCACAGCAACAAAATAAAATCACTATATAAGACTATACAAGAGTACCTGGCACACTGCATGCAACATGATGCACCACCTAGCCACAGCAGATATACATCAGCTGATTTGTAAAGAAATATATCATCCATCACAATCAGTGTAAGGTCCAGTAAATGTACTACTATTATACCACACAACTTGTTAATGGCAAACCCGTGGCCAAAATATGTGCACAATTGGGAATATAGGTAGCATACTGCTGTAGTACACTATGAATGTTGCTAGATACGCAGCTATATGTTTACCACACATATGTCAAAGGACATGTTACGGACATACCCACACACACATCAGACATAATTACAGGGCACAAAGTATGACAACCCAGATAAGCTTTCAGTGTATACTATACAGTACTGTGTGTCAGTACTTACCAAACCTTAATCTTGAGAAATGTAATCTGTGATGAATACAGGGACCACACAAAACAGTGGATGCAAGCAATGTGGACATACACCATACTTTGCTGTACAGGCCCAGAGCTTCAAGGAGTACTACAGTACACACAGGATTTGCATTCAACATCGGTACCAATCAATAATCATAGATGTAGTGCTTTAGCCTCCAACGACGCACCCTAGTTAAAACCAAGGGACTTAATCACACTGTATGCAATAGCACTTGTTCTGCCTACCAACAGAATACACAGCTTTTGCTAGGATCAAAACAAGGACCCATAATACCATGACATAAACAGTTTCCCACTAAGCTATCCCACAGATACATATCTTTGACATATTCACAAACATATTGACCATCACAGTCAGTCAACAGTACAGAGAATCTATTGCAACAAGTAGATGTAGGTGTGTATGAGTATATATAACTTCCTCTCTCTCTCTCTCTATATATATATATATATATATATATATATATATATATATATATATATATATATATATATATATATATATATATATATGCATATACACATCCATTGGTCTACATATACATATATATGTAGGCACATATACATTTCACCTTTCATAGTGAGAATATCAATTATACAAAGGATGTAAGGTGTACAGTAATGTAATAAAATCGCACAGTCTTGGGATAAATGCATTGAAGGTGTTCACAGCCCAGGTAGCTTTAGCAGACCTTACTGGCTTCAACATTGCAAACTGAGCAAACCACCCACAGTGTTTAACCACCACATGTCATATACCAGCACTGTATGCTGTCTTGTTTGTCACTCACTAAAACCTACATACAAATATGCGCATACTAACCTTCACTAACATAAATATATCTCCACCCTTCACAAACAGTTGCAATATGTCCCCTGCTCTATGCACATATACAGATGTGAATATATATGACACATATATATTTCTCCATATGTGTGTGGCATACACACACAAGGTCCACACTGTTGTAAGTTCCTGGACCTCACAGCTGAACTGTTGGGCCTTGCTGCAACACAAACAGGTGTCACATATGAAAACACACTAACATTAGGGGGGGGTATATATGGCTACAGATGCTAGATAAGCATACTAGACTGCTACAGCAGTTGCCAATGCTAAACTACACTTTAATATGACTATCATGCATGTGTTGTTCTGTCACACCTATGTTTATATAATGTCAGCGCTAATCCCCCCAACAGCCATTGGCCACACTACTATACAGAACACAGATAACATGGATCAGATCTTTGACTTTTAATGCTGAGCTACACATTTCACAGGTATGTTCCACTACCAACAGGTACACACGGTATTGTCCATAGCAGTAGTTAAGCAGAACATCTGTGCATAAAGAAGTACTGCTGCCACATATGAATGGTTCACATTATGTAGACTATTCTTCAATAACATCTAATACATGCCAGTAAATACATATGTGTCACATACCTTTCCTTTGTATGATTTTGTAATATTTCTTTTTCTTTTTCCTTTTCTCTGTCTCTCTCTCTCTTTCAGTCTCTGCAATAGAGTGATTGAGTTTGTTGGCAGAGATTGCAGCCTGCTTTTGTAGGAATTTGCACATGAGCATGTGATGACCTCTGCACCAGTTAGTGGCCACCATTTGCTAATTGCATGCAGCCTGCTGTGTAGTAATTGCAGTAATTACTGCCATAGCAACCCAGTACTATAAATTGCTGACTCGTGTAGGCATGGCCCTTTCAGCTTTCCAAGATGGAGATCATCCTTGTTTGCTGTGGACATCATTGTTTAAGACAGAAGGTTGGTATAGTTCTTATATCAGAAGCCAGGGGTGTTGCCAGAGATTTAAATTTTGTACTTAGACCTAATGTTGCTGCTTCCAGTACCCACTTGTCAGTCTAGAAATGTACTCACCCCTCAAAATGCTACTCCAAGATACATGGAAAGATGCACTTTCTTTTCAACAGTTACAATTAACTGCCATACAAAGCTAGTTATTGAGATGTATTCCTTTGGCACAAGAATTGTTTGTGAACTGCTATACTGTGAATATTAATTTACTCAGTTCTAAACAGTTTGTCCTTTTTTAGTGTTGACATTAGCACAAGCTGCTCAGAAAAACTGGGCACATTTCAGTACTGTGAGTAGTCTTACCTACATTGTGGGTAGACCCTGCACACACAGGTATATTCTACATTTGGGTAGGGTTGCAGAAGTACAGAGAGCGTAAGTACTATTGTGTGGATTTTATCTTGCTGAACTTACAGGGTTGCTGTGTACATGTTAGTTTATCAGGGCAAGTAGTCTGTCTGCTTAACTCCCAACTGTGGACCTATCCACATGATAGCCAGAGAATAGCCTGTTATTTTTTGTCTGTGCACCACACAGGTCTTTTCAGCAATAGAGCAATGGCATTCTTACAGTTGGTTGCTACCAGTACATGGCTACTTCCATTTGTATTTCAGGGTTGTATTCCTAAATAAGGGTATGCTTCTGAAACTCCTTCCAAAGCTATTTGCACAGTGTGTAACAACAGAAAGGCTGATATGCCTCTGTGTTTCTGCCTCTGCCAAACCTCTCAACCACTCAGGTACATATTTGAACAGACTCAGGGAAAAGTAAAGAAAAAGTCAGGGACACCTTTAAAATATTAATGCCATTAAGTTGGGACATGGAGTGAATCAGAGCATATGAATTAATACACATTTTCTGAAGTAAAAGAAGTGTCTAACTCTTAATTATTGTCATTATTCATTGTGTAATTCACCACCTTTCTGGCCAAAGTCAGTAGTTTTTGGAGGGATTCAGAGGGACAGAGCTAAAATTTGTTTCAAAATCAGGGACATCCCTGAAAATTAGGGACAGTTGGGAGGCATGGCCTCTGCCCTAAACAGAAATGACAGTGTTTGTCCTGCTGTGATACTGTGTGGGGTTGTAAAGTGATGGTGTAACATTATTTCCTGTTAGAATGACTGCTTCTCTTATCACAGTCATGTAATGTAATCCCACAACAACTGTTGGTCAACATCCACAGAACAAGTTGTGTGGTATGGTATTCCTATTTTTCCTTTACATTCACCCATTCTGATGCATGATATAATTATTTAAGCACCAACTTGATGTATATCTACCGTGGCTTAGTGGTACTTCATGTTGTGTAGTGTGTGCAAGGTCTGGGATTGGAGACTTACAGAGGTGTTTTATGTTGCTCCTGAGCAGAACAAGGGCCCTCACATACAGAGTGACTAAGGCACTTTTAAGCAGTTGTAAGCGGGTTTGCATGGGTTTACGCATTGCTGCGCATTGCTTAGCCAAGCGCAAAGAAGTGCAAACTTGCGCAAACCCACTAACTACTGCTTAATAGTGCTTACTCCCGCTAACCCCCGTGCTCATTTCTTTGAAAGAAAAGAAAAATGGGGAAATGGGAAAGTGGTGAGAAAGGGGCACAAAGAGAGAAAGACAGTATGGAGCATAGCTCGGGATGTGCAGGATGGGTGTAGGGAAGGTTCATAGCTGCCCATTTCTTCAACAGCAACAGCTGTGCATATGCAATAAATTTGGAGGTAGATATGAAACCTTCAACCCCTGAGAGAGGGGTGAGGACAACAAACTATGTTGTAATGCCAATTAAATAACATTTCATGTGTCCAGTGGACATGCGTGCAAAATGGGCAGCTATGTATGTGGCGTAATTTTTTTTTGGGAGCAGATTGCTCCCTTTTTTTTAGGTGAGAGTGAAATGTGGGGTAGGGGAAGTAGGTATATTTGGGGAGGTAGGTTTGAGAGGTAAACAGACAAGACAAACAAGACGCATACAGGGGCGGTATGTGACACGTGGTGGGTGAACACCTTTGATGGGGAGGGATGTCTGGAAATCACAAGCCCATGAGCCCCCAGATGGAAACAGTGAGACTGAGGTCCCCACCCATGGGCAGTCACCACTGCACCTTATGCGCCACTTGGGCCTCAAGCTGACATAGAGGTTCTGCAACAGAATGTTCAATCTCTCTACGCACCACAGCCCAGACTGTTCGAAGGGTGATAGGTGCCCCTCTTCCACCCACGTTTGCACAGGGGGGCCAAGCCCCATCCCCTGCAGCACTTCCACCCAAAAGTGGTACAGGGCCAACGGAGGAGGAGGTCCCAAGCTGGGCAATAGATCTGCTGGTGCCAGGTGCCATGGCCAGCTGAGGTGGGACAGGTGGGTCCACTGGGACCGGCCTTCCCACACGAACTGGAGAGTTTAATAAAGATATGGGTTCATAACAGTCATCAGCATTCCCAATTAGTTATAGCAGCATGCAGAAGTATTCCCATTAACCCACCACACCAGATTTTCAACAGTTGAAAAGCAAGCATAACACATGCATATATAGAACAATAGTGGACATTACAACAGCATGCAGGTTGAATTGATGGCAACAGGCCACCAATATTGTGGTATTTTAACAGGGCACATGCATAGAAATAAATGCAAATATTTATAAACCAATAGGACATATGTCCCAACAAATGTTTTGAGATTAGACATACCGACTGAGGTGTGGAATTACATTTTTATGCACATACAGTAGGGTGGAAAAAGATAGCTCAATTAACAACTTTTATATCCTTCTAGTTTTCACTACATTTCTATTAATTGCAGTTATATGTCCCTTACATGTATTATTACACTACCCAATGTCCTCATATTGTGCAATTGGGTTTTGCTAGATCATTATATACATGAGCTGTATCTTACATACAAACTGTCCAAGATGCAGATGTTACTGCAACATATTTTGAGAGTTGCTCACACACACTACTGCTAAGATGGTACACTGACAGCTCTACTTTCATATAATTATCTAGATATGTTCAGGTGAAAGTATCAGTTATATGTTAACAGCTCCCTACATTTCTGGCAGCACACTGACATTTTCTGGGGAGCACAATACCAAGCTACTCATGTGCCAGATTAACCTGTACATGCTGGACATGAACCAACAGCTGAGGGCTGTAAATATGCATAAAAGCTACTTGCACTCCCTTCATCCACGTTATATGGGCTACCCCAGTGTGGGTTGACACTGCTTAATACAACACTACTATTTGTAGAATACAACAGTACAACAACATATCAAAGAATATGACACAGACGCACTCCAGGAATTATACATTTATTAAAGGATTATTACACCTTTATTTATTGGGTTATAACACTTTTTGAAGGCTCTCTCATTTATTTTATATAACAGTACATGCGGAATAATTACTAAGCTGCCTGATGATGCAGCCTTTGCAGCCTATCTTCATGGGCTTGCTGGTTCATAGCCCGGACACTTGCAGCTGTGAAGTAAATGCAGTGATATTGAGACATACTATCCATAGTATAGACAAGCATAGCAATACTTAACTATGTAATACAAAGGCTACTTTCTCAGTACTGGGGCATTAAGCATCGCACGGGATTCCTGGATCCACTGGTCCAGTTGATCCTCCCTACATCACTTCAGGTCAGAATAATGGTGCCTGACCTGCTCACCAGTCCGAGGAACACCAGTGGCACTGGTGAGATCATGGGAAAGACTGTTCCAGGCCTCTGTTTTATATTGGGTACCCTGGTACTGGCCCCGCAGGAGTCTTTCCTCATGATTGTGGACAAGGAGCCAAACTATTACTTTGGACTCCTCAATATCCCAGTGTTGCGCTCTAAATCAAGTGCCTTCTCCAACACTGGCCATGCTGACTGCAGAAGGAAGCTACAACCAGTTATAGCAAGTATTCCCACCTGTGGAGCTTAAATATGCCTCATTTCCCGCACTTATTTGTGATTGGCCACTTTTGGAAAAACTCAGCTGTAGGCATGACTGCTTAGCAGATGTTGGCAATGTTTAAAATTCCTTTGATAGATATGTGTCTGTTGAAAGTGCATGTTTATGAAATGTTGTCATGGCTTAGTGGTTAAGTACTGTGACTATAGTGCACAATATCCTGAGTTCGAGCCCTGTCACTGCTTTTTATTTTCCTACTGGGCAGACCTGACTGGTTAAGATACAGTAAAGAAGATGTGGCCATGTTTAACCGACTTTGCTCAACTTTGCCTGACTTTGCCCAACGTTACTCAATACATTGTTGCGCTGGTTAGCATGGTGCGCAGCTACGCACAAAGACATTGCGCTGTTTAACGTAGTGTGCAGTTATGAGCAATTGGATTTAAATATGCGCTGTTTAACGCAGTGCACATCTATGAGCAATTGGATTTAAATATGCTCAATACTGGTAAAATGTGCTTAGCAGTACTTTATATTGCTTAAAATAGGGTACTCATGCTTCAGAATGCATAACCATTTCACCTTCATATATATATAATTCGGTCACTACTGCATTTAACTTTTCAATGCTTTTTACAAAGCTTATACATAAAAAAATACCAGGAAATATTTTTGTATACAGATTTCCAACAGAAAATGGAACGTGCAGTAGTGGGACTCGAACCGGAGATGCTCCTCTTTGTGCGAAGGCTCTAACCACTACACTATCGCTATTTTTCTTAATTTGCATATATTTTTTTATTATCCTCTTCTGGTGTCTAAGCTGCTAACTGTAGCTAAGCAATGGGCAAACCCATGCAAATATGGGCAGCTATATTGGATGAAATAAAAAAAAAAAAAAAACACTTTCTATTTTTAATTTTGTCAGTTTAACATATGGGGGAGTGTAGTGTTACATTGTGCACATGTGAGCAGACTCGCTCATGTAACTTGAAATTGTGGCATTTCTTCATTGCAGGGCCATGGATTTTTGGACTGCTCGGCAGTCCGACACACCCCCTACACTCGTCCACGCTCTGTGTAAGCTTTAGAGTTGAGGCAGCGCGCCCAAATTAATATGCATGGCACG
Organism: Protopterus annectens; assembly: GCF_019279795.1. Classification (NCBI taxonomy): domain Eukaryota; kingdom Metazoa; phylum Chordata; order Ceratodontiformes; family Protopteridae; genus Protopterus; species Protopterus annectens. The sequence goes on along the minus strand of NC_056747.1, from coordinate 499,514,496 downwards.
CTGCCATCATACTCTTAAGACTGGCGCTTCCGTGTAAGACTAATCTTGTCTTGCACAGAAGATTAGTAAATCCTGGAGAATGTTTATTTTTACTTCCCCTGTCACATCAAGCTATATGTAGGTTCAAACACTGCAAGAAAGAATTCTAAAATATGCCCATTTTGCATGTTACAGTTACTTAAATGATGTAGTTTTCTTATAAAAAAGTAGTTGCATAGGTGTATTGTTTTAAATAGTGACATCACTTCTGAAAGTTATTCATTTGAGGCACTAGAAGTGTATGGAGTGGTTTTTTTTTTTTAAATAAATTAGAGGTTACTACCTTTGGTTGTTTTTTGCATTTCACTTATTATATTTTCTGAAATTACTAGATAATAGCCAGCAAGCATGTGTCTCACTGCAGATCTATATGTGCATGTGTGTCTGTGATTGTATGACTATTTGTTTTATGTATAATGTGTGTATTTGTATGTGTGTGTGCATCTATATATCTATCTATATATATATATATATATATATATATATATATATATATATATATATAAAGATATATTCATGCGTGTGTGTGTGTGTGTGTGTGTGTGTGTGTACATGTGCATATAATTCCAGAAAGCAACATTTAGGATTGTCGTATATTTGTGACTACAGATGTAACATACTACACTTTATAGCAACAGATAAGTAACAAGTAACACACATACACAGACAAACACACATATATACACAAGCACACACTTATTGATGCAGAGACAACCACCATTTTAAACTTTAAAAAGCTCTTATCTGACAGCTGTCAACAGAGTTGCCTGATTCCTTCAAAATCTGCTTTGCATTTCAGCAAATAGAGTACCATCACAAATTATTTAATTATATTTATCACCTGCCTAAATTGTACTTATCTGACTGAAGCTGAGATAGAATTCTGCTGTGAACCTACATATTCTAATTCCTTGCTACATTTTAGCAGATGGCATCCCATGCACCAAAAGAGATCATTGGTCAAGAATCATTTGTTGAGATTATCCTGAATTATTTCACAGGAAGATGTATTTAATGTTCTAAACTTATAATGATGTTTGAACTATGAGGGTAGTTTTATTAGTCCTTTGATGAAAGATGTTAAAACAAAAGAGAGAATGGATTGTTTTACCCCTTGTTAGGGTGGGATAAATCTGGGAACAAGAAGATTAATAGGAGTACAAAAGTGAAGCACTTATTCTCAGTTACAGTCTGGATTTTAATGATATTAGAGCTGTTGTGAACAAGAACTGCACCATTTTCTCAGCTAACAGCAAATACATGGGAATTTTAGGTGCACAGCCTAATTTTATGTATAAAAAGGACATTTGTTTTTTAGGCTTTGATTAAAATGACCCACACATTTTCAGAAACTGGAAGTATGAAAAAAATGTGGACACTGCAAACAATGCAGTTCCATATTAGAAGGCTCCTCTTTTTACATTAAAAGTTATGGTAAAGTTAAATTATGGCAAACGTGTATTATTGTTTTAGTAAGGCCATTGTGCACATAGCACAGTGCTAACAGTTTCCTAGCTTCTATATAGGAAAAACTATACAACCTCCTAAAGCTATGATTTATAGACAGGCATCTTTATGACATTATGAAAAAGATGAACATAATATGCTTTTTAAGCATCTTAACTAACATGATTGTCATAGTTTTAAATTTTATGTCATAGATCATGTTACTTTAGATATGAGGAGTGGCCCTATTAGTGATTTATTATGGTCAAAAGAATTAAAGTGGCAATTACTGACCAATGCAACCAAGGGCTAGGGTTTAAACAATATAGTTTTCATCAGTAGTTTTAAGATTTAAAGCATCTTTTTTACGTAATGATTTTTCTATTGTATTTACAGGGAACAGGCTATGAAGGAATGGCTATATATGAATTTTGCACTACAGTACAAACTATATTATAAAATGTTATTGTATTGGCAGTAGGATTGTATTTTATTTTGTAGCATGAAAGCTTTTGGTATATTTGATTAATCTTAATATTCATTTTATTTTATTACCTTTTGTTTATTTTTAACATTTTTTTATAATTAATTGGTCCTATTTTGGCAATTAATTATTTAGCTAATGGCCTTGCAAGACTGATTAATGTATGTAGGTGAAGTATTTATATAGCTTTAATGTATTTGACTTAATTATTCAGAAGAAGTCTAGATACCAGGACAAAAGAACTTAAGATTGCAGAGCTTGCAACAAGCTTCACAAAGCATGGTTTGTCACAGTAAAATGTATCCTTTGGTCATGTTTTTTTTTTTGGGGGGGGGGGTTCATGCAGCAGTAAAGACAGGAAGTTTTTGAGATTTGCTCAGTCACATTAAGACATTCTAGATGGCCATTTCCTAAGTAAGCAATAATATCAGATAAGTTACATATTATGTTACTCTAATATCATCCACCCCATCCAACCACTACCTTTCTTTCCACTCCACTAACTACCTTGATTATAGCAAGCTCAGATGCTCATAAGCCAGTACTTATTATACAGCACGAACGTTTTCTTCTTGTAACATTTGTTAATGTCTGGTATGCACTTCACAGATTAAGATTCTAGTTGTCTACTGATGTACTATGTTCTTCATCTGTAAATATGTTGTAAGTAATTGCTATGTAAATTGTTATTCACTATGTTATCCAATGTATATGCTGTCTGTTTATTTTAACTGTGGAGCTTTTCTCCCCGGGCCTCCACTGAAAATGGACCTATATCCAGTCGGACACTCCCGGTCAACACATTTAAATAAATAAATAAGTAATATGGGAAATGATGGGCCACCCATGACTGTTGTTAAGGTCAGTTTAAACAGGTGGAAGACCTCCCCACTCCTGGAAGTTTATTATTTCCTGAAAATATCAAGCCTGGAGGGCATTATTGCATTTTGAAGATGGCCTCTGTGCTTGGTTTTGCAAAGTTATTTATTTATTAACTTCATTTATTGTAATTTTAAAGTTTTTTTCTTTTAGAAAAAGTACTCCCTTTCCTATTTATTTGTAGTGATGTTTTCACGTATCATTCATTTAATTTATAAATTGATAGATAATAGTGACTACTTGCAGCTGATTGCAAGTGTGTACGTTTAAAAGTACTTTACAAAGTAATATTTACCATTGTAGTACTTATATGAAGGGATATGTGACATTCTGCTCTGCATTTTATCACACAAAGCATATAAAATAATCAGGGGAATTTTAGTAAATAGTGATATTGATAGAGTATATACTAGACTACATGTCTGAACTAAATATTGCCACCTTTGTAAAGGAAAACCAAAAGGCCTTTTTTTAAATTTGTCAGAAGTCTTAGATGCAGTATCCTTCAATGCACAGAGTTAATTCATAACAGCAAAGCATACTAATCCTCAGAAAATGGCGCCATCTAATTAGATGATAAATTTAGCTCAGATTTTATACCCTTATCCTCCCGTAATGTCTCACATATATTAGTATATCCACACACCTAACCTGCAGTCACTTTATTGCAAGTCCTGAGGGCTGTCTCACAGGCTATAAAACTAGCTTCATGGATACAGACAATGTCAACAATGTCCCAGGCTGCTTTCTTGTCAGTACTAAGACTACACTGACTACTTTACCTGTTAAGTCTCAGCCTTTCCACTAGATTCATGTGTGGTATATGGGGAACTGCTGTAATCATCCCACTCAACAAGGAAGGATCCACCAGTGTTAGGGAAAATTATAGACTTATTAGCCTAATGAGCCATATTTATAAAGCAATAGAGCACATTGTTATAGAATTTCTAAACAAAAAACATCAGCAATCTACAGTCATTTGGCCCAAACCTGTTTGAGTCCATTAAAGGGAGATCATGCCTCTTAAATTTAGTAGATTTCTTTGAACAATTCACTGATGCAGTGGCTGCAGAAACCTCGATGCTCAGTACTTACCTTAACTAGTGAAGCCTTTGACACTATCCCACATTCTAGCATTATTGATAGCCTAAGAAAACTGAATGTAGACCCTTATGTTACAAAAAGGGTAGCAAACAGCTTCCTGACAGAACTCATTGTATTAATGTATGGGGCATGCTGTCATTGAAAACGGTCATTACTAGCAGTGCCCCTCAGAGATTGGTCCTTGAGTCACTTTTCTTTAGTATTTACTTCTCTGATGTGAAAACTGATGTCAGGAGCCTATGGTTGATCAAGTTTGTGAATGACTGAAAACCAGGACCTGTCTTAAATGCTTGCTTGACTCCCAGATTTTCTAGGAAGGATTAACACATAAAAACAAATGATGTCAGGGCCACAGCCTTAAACTAAATGCCAATACATCAAGTATTGCATCCTTTGGAAAACATGAGTACATAAATGGTGTCACTTTGAAGACTGACACAGTTATTAGAGACCCAGGTACTTTCATTGATGATTGGCTAGCTTTTGATCATTATGTTTATTACTGACTTGTGTACTTTCATTGACATTGAGCTATTCTAGTTGGACTGATTACGGGATGTATCTTCAGTGCGGTCTGGTTTCTTAAAAAGAGGCTACGGGCCTAGTGGGAATAATCTGGTGAACAGAAGATACATAGAAAAATGAATGAATGAAGAAGGAATGAGTAATAGTCAGGCCCATTGTTGTTATGTATTGGATGCTTATGTGTTCAAAAAATCATAAGCAAAATTTTTTCCAAGTTGAAAGGAGAAACTGCTTTTGGGAGAAAATAGGTACCTGACTACCCAGAGGTGCCTTGTTGATCCAGTGGATTTGACAGCAGCATTGAATGTGTGTGTGTGTGTGTGGGGGGGGGTGTATTCAATCCTCAGTCAGATAAGGGTTTCCTTTCAAACTGTTAGTATAATACCAAGCTTGCGATTGTTCTGCACTGAGTGCTTATATGTTCAAAAAAAATCATCATCTTGGGGTTTGCTAGGTGAAAGGAAAAACTGTTCTTTTGGAAAAAAAAGGTACCCATCTTTCCAGAGAATCCTTGCTGTTCCAGTGACAGTGACAACAAAATAGAAAGCTGGGGATGTATAAAACCAGAAAATAATTGCTAATCAAAGATTATGGTGTGAAAATTCTACATCAGTGGTATGTTACTTCTGCATATTTTCATAGCCAGGATAGGAAAATAAATAAATACATGATTCATGCCAGAGATTTACTCCTGAGAAGGCTAATATTCTTTATATGCTTTAAAATTTTCCAAGGACGCTTTCTAGTCATCAAAATATGAACAAAGAAAATAGAGTCTTATTTTCAGTAAATCAGTCAGACTCACTTCTGATTTTTGTTTCTTTGTGTTCGAAGAAGGTAATAAGTGAACTTTGTCACTGATCTGTTCTGTCTGATGTTTCTGAAATGATGATTGCAAGAGAATGGAAATGCCTACCCACAGTATTAGAGTTATGCTACTTAAGTTATTATGAAGAGTGCAATGTGCTATGTTCCAGAATGCACAAAAGAGTACTTAAGTCAGGAATGCCATTTTCTTTTATATTTTTTATATGTCCATTGTTTGAACTTTCACAGTATGTACAATATATTATGTATTTTATGTATAGATGTTTAATATTAATAAGTAATGGATCATTATTTATTTATCTTTGTCAGAGTCCAGTCAATATTATGATGTTCACCATAAATCACTGCCGCAGTACCCTTAGCCATATGGGCTATATCCTGCCAAGGATATAAGAGCCAGCCAGCTTCCAAAGTGTTTGGCTGCCTCCACAGGTGGTTCAGGCTGCTGTCAACTCAAGCTCCTGAGGGAGAAAACAGTAGCCTGGGCACGAAAACTTTTCACTACATTCTTGCTGCCTTTAAGAGTACTCCTCCTGGGCTTCAGAAGATCAAGAGTTGTCTTCTTTTTTCCATTGATGGACTGTTATTTTCCCTTTGTGGATTTCCTTCCACACATTTTAGATTTTTTAAAGAAATTGGTATTGGGTCTCTTTAAGAATATCGGCATTTAGCTTATCTTTATATTTTGACTATTCTGTCATGGCTGAATGGCAGTCTGTTTTCTGTTAGGACTGTTTAGACTTACATGGGACACTATTTTTGTGATAAAAGTGTGCTGGTTTTGTGCTGCTGTGTGTGTGTGTGAGTGCGTGTGTGTTTATTGAGACTTTAGTGTTTTTATGGTAGTGTAAGTGTTTTTGGTGCTTGTGTACACTTTGTGACAACTTTCCTAGTTACAGACTTCTTTCTGCAATTCTATCCAGGGCTTAGGTTCATTCTCAGCAGCTACATGGAGCAATTTATTGGTACTTTGGTTTTTCCTCCTTCTGTATCTAGGAAGAAGAAAACTACAAAGGTGCTCTTGTCTACACAGGGGGCTCAGTGAGTGCTTCAGACATTGGTGGGTAACTCTGTAGTGGCCAGTTGTTGCTCATAAGAACATTCACTTCTTTCTGTGGTGGTTTCTAGTGTAGTTCCTTCAGCCACCATAGACCAGGGGTTAGCCACATTCTCTGCACCTGTTGAGATGCCCGCAGTGGGCACGGAAGAGCTGCTTTCTTTGGTCATGGGAGTTTCAGGGGGGAGTGCATTTAAGCATAGCCAAGAAAAGAGACCTTTCCCCAGGATGAGATATCATCCTTGAGTCAGTCCTCTTCTAAGAATGTCCCTAAGAAAAAGAAACAAAAAGTTAAACATTTATCTTGTGCTGACATTTTGTTTGTTGATAAGGGACAGTTTACTAGTTAGTGGCTTACTGCAGGCTTTAAAAGACAGTGAATAGAATTTGTGGTAAAAATAAGTCAGTTTACTTGGATTCTGAGGATTCCCTGTCAGAGGAGAGTGACAGAGTATTTTCTGCTTTTTCTGCTTATATCCCACATTTTGTCTCTGATGAAAGTGTTTTTTCAGTATCTTCAGAGGAATTTTCATTTTCTAAAACTGAGCATATCTGTGGAGGGTGACAAAGGCTTTTAAAGACTGGCTAGCTGCTATATCCTCAATTTAATTGAGCATCTGCTATTATGATAAGTGTATTTACATAACTTTATATAACACATCTGGCTATATCTTGGTATTGGAATATTGCTTTCAATATATATGTACAGTACAAAAATGTAAGAAAGTATACTTGTATTTTTTTTTGTTTTGGGTCAAGGAATGAATTAAATGCATACATTATTTAGGTATGTTTCATAGACATGACTGTTCTTGCACAGTTCTGTTCCACATGAATTAAATGTCTGAACCATTGGGTAAATGATCCAGGGAAAGGTCAGAGTGTATGTGCTGTGGTAGTAGTAATGTAATATCTGCAACAAAGTGGTGTTTAGTATTAAAACATATGCAGATTTGCTCTCCTGTTTGAATAAACCTAAGACTTCATTTCAGAAGAAAGGTGGCAGTGCGCTATGCCTGTTAGCAGTCATGGTGCTACAGTGGGGTGAATAGGTCAACTAACCAGTCTATAGCTACTATACCAGCACCAGAGCAGTATGGAGAAAAGACACTAGCAGGACAGGTGCAACAGATATAACAGGCTACAAGTCCTGGATCTCCTAGAGAAATAAAGGCTAACAAGGACTCTGTTTGTTTGTCCTGTCTCCAGTACAACAGTTGGCATCCCATCCTCCTTTGGCTCATCCTGCAGCTGAACAGTGACATGCAGATGCATGCCAAGTGTCAGCCATGCCTTTCCAGACTTGTGCTGTATATAGTCCTGAGACATGGATCAACCACTACTAATGATATCACATACCTCTCAACTGTACCTATTTCCCATGAATGGTTCCTCAATTTGCTTCATAAAAAATGTTATGTTCCACAAAGAAGTGTTTGCCACATATTCAGTGGTAACATTTATAGGCAAAAACGTAACATAAATAATGTTGATTTATACTGCTCTATTACTAAATGTTTTGTACATGTAAAGCAATGCATTTTAGTCAAGCTTTTAGCTTCCTATCTAAACTATAAAATCCACAGTAAAAAGCGACAGGACCCAGAAACAGTAACTAATCCAACTTTATTCACTGAAACAACCATGATTAGAACTTTCATCTGTAATAGACAAACTTCATCAGATGAGATTCACTTGAATAGTCCACCATATTTAAAACACACCCCCATCATCATGTGACTTCCAGTGTTTCACATTTAAAGAACCCACGCACAGTTAAGCATTATAAAATACATCACATAATACTAACAGAGCCACTTAAAAACATACTTAGAAAAGGTGAAAAAAATGAAAAAAATTACTAAACAACCATTAAAATTAATTATTATTTTTGGGGTTGCATTTGTCCAAAAAGGAACTGCTCTGGCAATTGAAATGTAATGCAAATGTGAGTCCAGGTTTAAATGAATTGATATATGTTCAGCCAGTTTTAAAGCTTAAAACTTTTCTGAGATGACTGTTTGTACATATATATAGTTTTGCTAAAAATTATTTTAATGGCTGTATAGTCAGTTTTTTGAATTTTTTTCATCTTTTTTAAATGTGAAACATTGGAAGTGAGCGCATGCATAAGTCTGTTGATGGTCAGTCCTCACACCATTTATGCAGTTCCAACAAGTGCACAGTCTGCAGCCTCATTCAGCATTCTTCAGATGCTGTGTAACTTTCTGTGAGTCTATCTTTTCCTCTGAAATTTTAAGTATGTACAACATATTGTTACAGCCTTCAAGAAGATATTCTCACAAACTATATGGATGCAATTTTTTCAAAATATAACATGAATGACCCTTTTTAGCACACAAGTCTCCTGCTTCACATAGTATATGAATAAGTAGGTTCAGGGACCCTGTGAGATTTTTTCCAGTTGCTTTCTTTAGAATAGAATACAGTAATTAAATTATGTAATAGTTACCTTAGCACTCTTCAGGGTAACACAGAGTTCCTAAGCACACCATATTTTAAAGCTTGAATTTAGCACTCTGTGGAGTAACACAGAACTCCTGTGCACATCACACTTTAAATCTTCAGAAACTATGGTTTCATGACTATTCTTTTCTAGAGTTCGACTGTTGGCAGGATGTGTCCTTTCTTCAAACTAATCACATTATAATTTATTTATTTATTTCACATTTATTTGACCTTTGTTGACCTGGTTAGTCCGACTGAGTGAAAGTCCTTTTTCAGCAGAGGCCTGGGGAGAAAAGCTCCACAGTTGAGTATGACCTATGTAATAATAATAATAATAATAATAATAATAATAATACAAGAAATGTAAAAAGATAATAATGGGAAACAATAATGATTGATAATCAGTTGTTGTTGTTTGTCTTTTGGTTTTTCCCAGTTAGGGGTCACCACAGTGGAACTCCGGTCCGCTAATGATTGGCAGTAGATTTTCATGAACGCCGAGGTGCCAGCTCGATGTCCAGCCTTCAACAAAGGCATGCCCATTTACGCATGTCTTTTGAATGCCACCCAACCGCGGGGAGGACATGCAGACCCCACACAAAAGGCACTCCCCGCACTCCAGCCAAGAATCGAATGGGAGAACCTCTTGCTGTATGGCAACAATGCTACCGCTGCACCACCGCAGCATAATGATTGATAATCAGTCAATAACAAAATTCCTTTGAAGTCTAAGCTCTGTTTTTTGCTATTATTCCTTTGGGTGATTGCATGAATCTTATCTTACTCAAAACAGGTATAGTGTGATTCAGGAAAACTAGTGTAACAGTGATAGTTTCATGATGCTCACATAAGCTGAGCCTGTCTCATCACTTAAGATGTGATTTATGACATTCACACTAGTACTAAGTCTAATTAAGCATGAATTTGCAGGTCTATGAATTACTCAACATCCTACCATCCTGCACAAGGAAGAAGTGCAAGTTGTTGCTGACCACACACACACACACACACACACACAGACACACACACACACACACACATACACTCACACACTGCCCTACCCAAGGAGACATACAAGTATTCTCACACATGCAAATAGGAGCACACGCTGACACACTGACACACACACTGCCGTAGCTGTCATTCCTAGTGCCTAATGTCGCTCCTAATCTGGTAACCCCACCACGAAAAAAAAAAGAAAAGGAAAACAGGTCCATTCTCTAATCTTAGGATCCTCATTTCTCTTCTAAGGAGGAACATCAGGTCCTAGTGCCTATCCTGTGAAGAGTAAAAAATGTTTTTAAACTGTATCAAATTGTTACAAAAAAGCATTATACAGAACTAAAACTACTCAATGTAGCTATGCTCATCCAAGTGTAAGTTAACCTTTATTTCCTATATTTTACACTGAGACCAGAAGGATGGAGTTTATGAAGGTACATGTTTCTCCTTTCTCCATGACTTTGTTGCTGTGAAGTTAGCATGCTTAAGTGTGCATGTGTCTGTGTGTGTGTGTGTGTGTGTGTGTGTGTGTGGGGGGGTATAAGTGGAAAACCTCCTGCACAGGGCTACCAAAATAATATTTTTGGTGTATACATGTTTTATTTAGGTTAATAAAAGGTGGTGTAAGAGTGGCAAATGACACTGATAAACCAAAAACCACTCTGAAGCCAATATCCTACAACCACAATACAAATTTATTAAAATACACAAAGTCACGAACCACCATTCCACACAGTACTCCAAGGGTCAAGCGCTTTCGGCAATAGACTTCATCAGAACAATTAAAGCTTCTAAAACAGCTCTTTTATATTAACAAGCTGACTCTCATTAGACAAAACAGCCCTTGAAATGAAAGTGACAATGTGGTTTTTCAAAACAACCTAAAAACTCCCAACCCTATATATAAAACTAAATAAATAAATTAACAATTAATAATATTATTTAAACATGTTAAAATATAAACTAGGCATGGACAATTATATATAATGTGTTACTTGAAATGTATATGTATGTATTGTTTAAGAATAAAATAAATATCACCAAAAAAGTTAAAAATGGGTGGTTTTCAAAGTTTAGATGCCTGATACCTTAGTTCGGGCTTAATACTAATGTGATCATTAATCCCCGGAGCTATGGTGGCATTTAACTTAAGTTGCCATCTCACTTCAGCTCTGAGCAGTTGGTTTGCCCAATCACCTCCCCTAATATCCTTAGCAACAACCTCAAGAATACCAAACCAGAAGGAATGGTCCTGGTTCATGGAAACATGTTTGTATAGGGCATTATTTTCATCTTTCCTTGTAATACTGTAAATATGTTCATAGATTCTCACTTTAATTTCAAGGGCTGTTTTGTCTAATGAGAGTCAGCTTGTTAATATAAAAGGGCTGTTTTACAAGCTTTAATTGTTCTGATGAAGTCTATAGACGAAAGCGCTTGACCTTTGGAGTACTGTGTGGAATTATGGTTTGTGACTTTGTGTATTTTAATACATTTGTATTGTGGTCGTAGGATATTTATATAGGTTAATACTGCACTATATATGTGAAAATATACTGATCCACACATTGCAAATGGCATATTCTAAACTGTGACGCTATATTTACAATAACAGTTACATTATACATGAAGAGATAACTATTTGCTCACAATATATGGCAGGATATAAACTGAAAAAAAAACAGCATTCTGGGATTATTCTTTGCTTTTGATGAGTTTAATTAAAACAGAAATTGTCATGTGTTGAGCTGCTTTTCTTATTACATCACATTTCTTTTTTTAACTGTCATTCATCAATGAATATTGCTTTTTTTCAGTAGCATAACTTGTAATGCAGTTAGACTTAGCAGGATGCCAGTGACCTTAAATACAGTCTCATTTGATAGTAAACTTGTAAATAATGAAGTACAACAGCTTTGCTTTTGTCCTGAAATTAAAGCTGCAGTAGATATTATCACTAGTCCTGCACTAATGATATTCTGCCTTACTGTAGGAATGCCAGCAGATGAATGTTTTGCTCCGCTTCATTCAACAGCAACTCCATACCCTCACTCAGTGTGCACTAGGAGGCACAGCTATAGTTCCAAATCACCTCACTGAAGTGGCATTAGCATTACAAGAAGAGGAAGTTCCAAGGTCCTGGGTTAATTGCAGTTGCCAAATGAGTCCTGTTTCACTTTCCCACTGGATAACAAGTAAGTCATGTCATACTAGATACATTTTATACTAGTGTCTCTTTTAAGTTATTTAGGCAAATTCAGGATCCATACTAAGCTAGATTTATTTAAAATATTTTATAATTCACAACACAAATGTGAAATATTTTCACTGGAAGAATTAATAACAGCAACATGATTGAATTTGCATGCATGCATTTTATGTATGTGCAGTGTTCTTTATTCATTTTTCTTTTTTTCACCTATGCATATGTAATTTATTTAATTAAATGTTGGATGCGTCTTTAAAATACCACAACTACATATTGTCCAGGTCCCCTTCAATAAACACATCACACCGAATGACATTTGACAACCTGTATTAAACTTCCATAACATAGCTTTGATCACCAAAATTTATTAATTACAACTGGACATAGTATAGTTGATTCTAACCACAGCATAAACAGCCTTGTAATGTTAATCAGGACAGCGTACCTACTCATCCTGACCCAGTAAGCAGTGTCCATACCTCTGCTTGCTTACTTTACTTATGAAGCAGCGTCCAAGACTCAGTTCATATCCCATTTATTGAATTACCCATCCAACCAAATAATTCATGACGACATGACCTTACTCATCCTGACCCAGTAAGCAGCGTCCATACCTCTACTTGCTAACTTTACTTATGAAGCAGCGTCCCCATCTCACATCATACACCATTCACTGAATTACCTTCCAACTAAATAACTAGCGTCCTTACCTCTGCTTGCTTATCTGTTCAGCAAGCTTCCTCCAGCTGCTCATTTACCTTTCCCCAAATCCTTGAAATGAACATCCAGACACCAGAGAAGCAACAGAAGAGAGCAAGCCTGTCCCTCTTCTCCACCAACCAGCCTGACCAGGCTGACCCCCTCCCTTCTACCCAAAATTGTTCAATCAACTACCTCCCATAATGGGAGGGGTTAAGCCAAACAGCATTTGGTATACGCATCATCTGCAAAGTACATTAGATCCCCATCATCAGCCCCATGCCTTGACATACCAGTGCTGAAATGCACCTTAATGAAACTAAATAGTGTAGGATTACCCATGACTCCACTGCACCATAACAGAACATCCACTCTGAGAATACATTCCCTTTTAGTCCGCTTCCTTCAAGCCACTAACAATGGCTCACTTTTAACCGTGCTCTGTGGCCCCATTATACCTCTCTAGTGACCAAGACGTCTTCTGCAACCAATATAGTCAGAACAGTAGCATCCATCCTGTCAACTCCATTACCTTCCAAAGCTCCTTCCTTCAGGCCCCGACTGCTTCCACCTTCCAAATCCACAGGTACCTCATGCAGCATGTATCACCTGTACAACCCACTTCCTTCAACCACTGGGTAATGCAGGCTCATTTGTTATCTCAGCCGCAAATTCTTTGCCTCCAACATCTGCAAAAGAGAAACAAGTTAAGCATGTTGCCCTTAAAAACAAAACACAACTTATTTGGATATCTAACAGCTCTGCTGACTTAACACCTTGTCTTTACCACTCTCCAAAATCTGTGTATATCCCTGTCTTTCAATAGTCCTGTCAGTAAAATAGTGTGTTATTGTATCAAAATTAACCTACCCCTATTCCTCCATTGTCCCAAAGCATTACATGCCAAAGTCAACACTGAAACCTTAAACCCAATGCCACATGAAACCATACAAGGGCAATTGCCACCAATATGCCTAGCTGTAACCCTATTTCCCACCCAGTGTATATAATAACAAAACTGAAATTTCCTTTCCAACGTCCAACTATGCAATATAAGCAGTAAAACTTAATAATCAGCCTAGCATTTGTTGACCAACCAGCCACCTTCTGAATGACTAAAATGCCTCCATCACATACAGTGCCACATGGACTATAATCCCCTGAACCTCCATTTCCCAACACCAACCCCTGCATCAAAAACCTCTTAATAACCACAGCCTATCAAACTTCACAGCTATGAACCTACCCCAACCCTTGACTAATAAATCACCCTACCTTGATTGCAAAGAAGACAATACCCAATATTTATCACCAAATCCTACCCAGAAGCAACTGGAACACACATTTAATCAATATGGTGATGTCCTAAAAAAAAAAACAAAAACACCATAAACTCTAACAGCAAGCCTAAACCATGCCTTACTTAAGGCCTTCCACTTCTACTTAACCACAAAGCCCCTGTTCGTCCAACATCCACCAACATACCTGTATACCGACCATGCCCCATAAACTCTACCTGCCTCTAGAAGTCATATACACCCTGAGCTTGTCTCTGTCCCCCCGTGGTACCTCATACTACTCCCCATAAATGATTACCACCCAGCTTCATCCAGCCGCAACATACCTTCTCCTCACTTGCCCCCACTACCTCCTATCTGAACCAACCTGACATGCCTTTATGAGCACAAGGTAAGATTACCTAGGACATCATAGTGTCCAATCCTGCAACAGGAACACTCCAGAGCAGCACACCAACACAGCCAGATACATCACCTTCCAAAACCAGATCCTGCAGCGCACCACTCTGTCTAACTGGAAATCCACACGGCCTCCTTCTCCATTCAAACCCATATCCCATAGATCACCGACCAATGCCACGTCCACAGTACCCCACCTGCAAAAGAAAGGAAAACTGTAACAGACACAGCAAAACATCTTACTAACAAAGTTAAGAGCTGACCGGAGCCTACTCTGCTCACTCACTGCACAGCCACTACACTGGCCTGCAGCCTTCAACCCCCAAGAGAGAGAGAGTACAACCCCTTGTACTTCATTTTTTGCCAAGTAACACTACCAGTCAGTGTGGGGGGGGAGGAAACAATCGAATCACCTATTGCACCAAGTCATAACAAAGGGCCCAATGCAACTATTGTACTTACTTAAAAAGTAATTATTTCTCACTTCATAAAACCGATTATTTATCTTGTAGCCTACTTCTACTGTTTGCTCGGCTATGCAAACAATATGGACCATGCATAAATTACTCTGACACTATACCTCCTAATTGAAACATAAATAAAAGAATTAATAGAAAATGCAACCTCTGGGTGCAAAATCTGCGCAAAACCAGAAGAATGAGAAGGGAGTGACATAAGCCCAACTAGGGACCGTATAAAATATTGCTCTCCCCAAACCTCGCAAGCTGGTAGAATAACAGATGTGCACTCTAGTGACCCCCAAGTGTAACCTCAATCTGGTCTGTGATATCAATAGGACTTGCTAATGGGACTTCTTTGTGTCCCAGAGCCCCCCCCCCCATCTGTGGAATAGATTCCCTCTCCATGTCAGAGTACCTTATTATCCTTTTTTCAAGCACAACATGGTTGACTGGGTGGGAATCAGAAACTATACTCCTGGGATTCCACCTGTGTCCCTGCTGGACTGGCTTGCCTTACACATAATCCGATAACCACTGAGGCTGCTCTAAGCTAAGGCCACCTTCCTACAAGCCCACTCTTAACGAAACTCTCTATTTAAAACAGCAGAGAAGACAAAAACAGGCTATTTATAAAACAATACTGCCGTAACCAGTTGTAATACTAACGAATCCTCACTGAGAGAATCCTCCCCCAACTCACCTATTACCATGTAGCATAACAATCCAAACATCCAAATCTACTAGTGACAATAAGACTCTTCATTGTACCTGTTCAACTAAGATATCCATCAAATACAAAGCAATGAATGGCTCAGTATTAACACTGTGTAAACAAAATGAGAAACATACCCAGCAACACTTCCCCACTGCCCTCCTCACTGAATTGCCACCAATTTTTGGAGAACCCCTCTCTTCGTGAAAAACAGACCAAAAGCATTATGCAAAAGCTGGACACCTTGAGCTCAAATACCATAATTTTTCCATTTTTTTTTATATATGCATAATGCTCCTATAAACCTAGAAAGTAGCCAACAGATGAAAGATTCTGAAAACCGGAGTCTTACGTCGGAGTGGTATTCGCGGGAGCATGACTGAATGCAGTCGGTTACATTACTCATACCTCTCAACCTTGTATAGAACAAATCTGGACCAACCCATTAATAAGAGTGGGACACAACCCAATTGAAGACATTTTATTTTCTACATATTGCTATGTATTCCTCCTACAAACTTAAAGGTGGATAGAATAACCAGCTTGCCTAGCCTGCCTTTTGTAAATGAGTGACTTGCACTCAAATGTCAGTCATAACTGAAACACATAAATCAACACATATTAGGTCCGCATCGGTAACCTGACAACAATTCCTGAGAACAAGGAGCTTCATATGCTCCATATACTACTCGTTGTTTTTTTGTTTTTTTTTTTGCCGTCTTTTAGCATATGCTGTCAGAAAGCCCATTTAATCAATTTTATATGTACAGTGAACTTGCTATGGCTCTCAACTGGCCAGATTATTTTCAGAATGTCCAAGTTTTGTCTAATTTTTCTGGTCTGTTCTGTGATTTGAATAACTTACAGCAGATTAAATGCACTAAATATGCATGTATGTTTCAGCCTTTGTGTGACAAAAGCAAATCTTTTGTCCTGTGAAATTAACTCGATGCTTCAATTCCCATTAGTGGCCAACCACGCATGAGTGGAGTCATTACTGCACTCCTGTCAGAGCCTGCAAAATTTTGTGTGACGAAAAGTGCTGCAGCACCATGACTGGCTTAAGCATGCCCATGACATCCCATCTGCTCACCCAGAAACACTCAACCTCTCAATGCAACCAAAAGTGCAATATCCATTTCCAATGCAAGAAACAGGCTCCCACCCTTTCAATGCCTCAACAGGGCAAAGCATTCCACAGCCAAGAACAAAGTTGGAAACCGAAATGCACCCTCCAACCACAATTTGCATCGAAAACAACTACAAGCAGCCACCACTGGTATGCTTTTCCCCTGTTACCCAATTTAAACCCTAGCAAAATACCCCACCATATTAACATTTCTCCAAATACAAGCCCCCCCACATACAGAGGTGCTTCTGCCAGTCACCAAAACACACACAAATGTGACTTCCAAATAAAAGCCCAGAATCAGCCAACCGCACTTCCCGTTAATCACCAGCATAAAAACCTTGACTCTGACAACATTTACAGCACCGCAAGAGCACCCTCTTCCAGCCACCCCTCCCGCCCTTCTCAAAATTAATCTCTTCATAATTGCTCCTTAAGATTAGTAGAACCCTCAAATGAAATCATTGGTGGAACAGGCAAACATCAGCAACCCCTCCCAAACAGTGTAGCACCTGCCATTGCTATTTTACCTTGCTATGCACTGCCTACATATGCCTGCTACACCATGAACATTCCATTAATACAACTATCTTTAAATAAGTACTTACCAAGCCATCAGCAAGTACCACACAAGCTCTCTCAAAGAAATAATGTTTGTAACAACCGACCCTTAATCTGACCTTTAGCAGATGCCTTACCTCTGATACCATGAATTTCCAGTCCTAGGAAAATGAGGTCAAAGTGTGGAGCTCTGCGAACCTGTGTAGCTGAGCAGAATGAAAGACTTGGCTCCCAGAAACAGCAAACCACCCACGTCTCCAACCCAAGCAGACACCACGAACCCAAACAGACACCAGGAAAACCCAGTGAAACAGCAACCACCAAGGAATCCAACCTGGGCCGACCCCAGGAACCCAAGGCCTCTCTCCAAACTATCAACCAGCAAGAAACATTAAATGCCCACAAAAGAAACTTGTTCAACCAAGCAACCAACTAGAACACACAAAACACCATAGCCTGTAAACCAGATGAACCCACTGCAAACCATCCTACTCGGGACTGAACCACTAAGAAGTATGACCTTAATATGTCTTTACACAAATCCCGAAATGAAAGAAACTTTTTTTTTAAACAGAGGAAAAAAGAGGTGACTAGAAATATGTGAAATAACACTAACTGATTAACCCCATGCAGTGTCGACCTGCCCCCGAGCAGAGCCTCTCCTCATTTAAGCCTACCAGCTCACTTCTCCTAACCTATTAATGATTAATTAAATCAAGCCTTCAGCTTATGTATCTACACCATTACCCCGCCCCCCCCCCTTGTCAGCTAACTGTAGTAAACATAATCCCAAGTATAATATATCCCATTAGGACTATCATAGCTTGAAAAATCTAGTATTAGAAAATAAATGAAATACTTATACCACCCTACTCACCTCATTCATTGTATCGCTATTAACCCCAAATCCTACCTGACCACCAAAATTCCTACCAGTCGTCTCAGACGTAATCCTGCTCTGTAGCAAGTTCACACCACAATGTGATTACTTACCCAGCTACACTTGTCTAAACCCCTTAAGCCCCTCCCCACCCTTACCTCATTTCCTCCCAATCATCCTTCCCTCCATTTAACCCTTTCATCTCCCTAACCAACTTAACTCCTACTAATATATGAATCTAACCCCTCTTGAAGATGTCCCTGGACAACATAGTTTGTTGCCAAACCTCATTTTTTCAGAAATCCTTGCACCCCAAACTAATTAATGTGAAGCTTCCTCCACAAGGGTAGCCCTTCTGGGGAAGCATTGTGTAAAGCAGCTATAGGCTTATGGGTTTACTACAGTCTTTACCTAACATATATTTGTAATGTGAATCAGTGCAGTCCATCCACATCATGCGTGTCTGTTTTAAGTTCAGAACTAGAAACTAAAGCTTAGGTAACCCCTACTGTGATATGCTAATATATGGTGCACATAATAACAGCTACCTGCCTATATTCCCTACTAGAGCAGTTAAAAGCAACGTCTTTGAAAAGCTGATAGTGACAAGCGTCAGTGTCATTTAAATTATAGCAAACATAAGCATGTATCAGGCTGCAGTGGTCTGAGATCCGGAAATTTAAAAAACTGCTTTTGTGTATTGCGTGTGCAGCACTAGAGAAAAGACTATGAATGGTTAAAACCTAGATCTTATGAAATAATCACAGCTTGCTTTTATGACCCCAGTGGATGATGACAAGTTTAACTTCAAAGAAATGATGATATCCCAGGACTTGCTACTTCTTAATATTTAGTGTTATTGACAGTGTAATACAAACCCATGATGAGTAAATATTTATTGGGGCTTCCTAACTGTGACCCAAACCCTGGGGATTAAGAAAATGTGAGATGAAACTGGAAGGAAAAGTTGAAAGCATACTGTATATCCCAAACATTAGGTTTGCTAATATGATTTATACAGAATATCATGTTTACTTGTGTGACAATACAGTAAAAGTAAGAAGGGAGACTGATTCACAAATGTATAATCAGTATTGTTATACACATCTGTTTGATGCAGCAGGCCAGTGTGTGTTCTGGTTATCTGATTACTAAGTGTAAACACAAGAAAGCAGTTACCATAAAGGTCAGATACAGAGATGCTGAAAGTTCCCTTGCACCTGAGGAAACAGGTATACCGTGGTGTCCCCGAGGCACAATTTCTGGTGAAGTGGTGCTTGCCTGAAGATCAATACTGAAAACTGTTTACCAAGTAGAAAAAAAGCACTTGTTGGAATTGTCACCTGTGGTAAAGTTCAGCTGATGACAGCTGGGCAGAGCAATAATACAGGATTTAAAGATAATTTTGTTTTGCCATGTGCTGCTAGAACATGAACTATCAAAGGATATGACAGTTGTTAAGATAAAAGACATTTGGTGTGACACTGGTCTGTACTGTACATGCCATCCCAGGCAGTACGGTTTAAAGGTGCTACCTTTGGAAAGCATCTCCACATTAGACTGGCCAGTTGTACTCCATGTTTGTTAGATGACCAAAGTCCTCTTACAGGAGGACAGGCATCTCCTAGCCTGAGATGCTTAGTTAAGGCCAAAGTATGAAGTGATTATCTCTTACAATGGGAAACTGATTATAAACTGAATAAACTTGGTCTTAATTGGAACATGACATTTGCAACAAGTAATAACTTCACAACCCTCTTTACTTTTCAAATTTAGTAGCTTCAGCCAGTTTTTTCAATAGTGGGCCCCCCTTGTGGGGGTGTATCTAGCTCTTGAACAAGTAATCGAACTTGTAACTGTATTTGAACAGCATACCTTTGCTGCTCATTATAGTTCACTACTTGACTTACACTCTGTCTTGTATATTAGGAGTCTGTCTGTAGTTTGAACTAATTTGTTACCTGTACGGATAAATGCAGGAGATATACCATATGTTCTCTTGTATCCCCTGAACTGCAGTCTCTCCAAGCCTAGTTCACTGAAATGACAAGTCCCACAATGTTGTTAGATTAACTTGTCTGTCAGACTGAGTAATATGACTAGATTTTTCAGCTGTATGGGGTCCTTTCCCCATGATTGTTTAACCATGGAGTTAATATATAAGTAAAGGATTTGTGTTGAAACTAGGTTACAGAGTGCTAATCCCTGCAATTGTGTGTGTGTGTGTGTGTGTGTGTGTGTTCTTTTGATCTCTTTTTGGTTCTTATGTGGTTAACATTTGGCTCCTCCCAGTGTGAGTCCTGATCAGTTGTTCTGCTGAACACTCCATCTTAGCAACATTTGAGGCTAGCAAAGAGATTGAAGTGTTCTAGGGTGGTCTCATAATGCTGCCCATGAGGGTGGGGGTTATCTGTTTCTTCTTACTGTCTTCTGGTACCACAGAATGCAGAATGTTCAATAAGCATCTGCGCTGAATGACACCTCACTTTCACAAGGGTCTGGCATCTGCAGGATGCCCTATCTATCATCAGGCAGCACCACATTGGTGTTGCCCTGTTCTCTACCAGGGAAAAATCATGTGAGTTTTCCCAGAGTCAGTATTCTCCCCAAGAATGCCAGACATCCATGCTTTCTGCATGTACTGTAAAGAACTTAAGCCACTATTCAATCTCATGTCACCTGGGCAATAGATAATTTATCCATCAATGCTACAAGTGCAGGTTTGTATCTGTGTATACTTATTTTGATGAATTCTTCTCATACGCTTTGCTTTTTCTGGATTTTGAAATTGTTTTTTGATAGGGGAAACATAAATACTTCGTTCCAAATAATACATTCCTTTTACTGTTTCTTTTTACTCATTATGCTCAAAAAATTGTAACAACTTCTCAGTGTTGTAATTTTTATTTTTGTCATCATTATTTAGGGCAAAAGGTACTAATAAGGGAGATAGATAAATTTTATCTGATTGCTACTATGCAAGACGACTGTTTAAACTTCCCTCTTACCATGCTATGAAAAAGTAAATGTTGTCTAAAATCTTTTTGAACGACTAGATGCAGAAGGAAAAAGTCCAGGCCTGTTTATTTGTGAACATTTTGAAGAAATATAAAAAATGGGAAAGAATAGAAGATAAGATTCAGAAATCAGAGATGGAAAAAGTTGGGTTTCTCATCAGAATAAGGGAAATGAAGAAGACCGACACATGGAGAAGACTGTTAATAAAAATATATGAATTGGTGAAGAAAAACAAAAGACGTTATATTTACAAATTCTGTTTCTGGAGGAACTGTAGCTAAAACGTCAGTGACTCTGCTAACTGTAGTCTCTTCTTTGCTTTAACTCTTATATTCTGGTTATTACCCAAATGTGGAGATGAAAGTTGGAAAGCATAATTTCAAAGCCTACTTCTTTGTATGCTTCACTGTTAATGTTTATTAGATGATTAGCCACTCATGGCTAATGTTTTGGTGCAGATGGAACATACTGACAAAACCATACACCATGTATGCTGTTGCAGAGAAATTCTCCTCAGCCTTTAATCTGCCAGTGATCAAAGCAAGGTATCAGCTGCTGGGGAAGGACCATTCATTGGTCAGACAGGCTTGCTTATTTGGATTCTCTTCGCATGTTGGTACTTGTATGCTTGCTCTTGTTTTGTTCAAACACAATTGTTTGATAATGTTTTTCCTTGTACTTGTTTTGCACACTACATATTCTAGTGATATGTATGGCCTGAAAAACTCTTCCTTTGTATGCAGCCAAAGACTGCGCTGTCTCTCAGAATGAGTGAGTGAGACATTATTTATTTCAATGATTGATCTTTCTCTGAACTGGAGCAACCTCAGATCAGTTTTGGAAAAACTTAAAAGGAAAAGTAAAACAAAGCCCACTGTTAAACAGCCATTTTTCCTCAACACTATCTGCTGTAAGGAATTTTTATGTTAATAGGCAATTCTTTTGTGTAGGCAAACACAGCCACAACTGGACATAAAACAATAACACAGGCCATCATTTAAGTCTAGACAAGTGCCTCAAGTTCGAGGAGCAGAATTGACTTTCCCTCCTTGCTGACATTTCACCTTTACATAGAACCGATGAAGGGCTTATATTACATCGAAAACTTAAGCAGCAGCATTGTAAAGCATTTCTGATCCATTAAAAGGTTTTACATCACTATGTGTTCCAGTGTTTTAGTAAACTGAAGTTAGAAAAAAATTTGCATTTTTTTTCAGTATTTTCTGTCTTGGTCAGGCATACATTTTTACATGACATATGTTCCTAACATTCAGTGTTTTTCTATCTGCTCAAACTACTGTTTTAACCAAAGCTCATGAATTAGAAACAACCATGGCTTTGGCATCATATATTTTACTTAAAGCAAACACAAAAAAGATACACATTCTAAGGTCTTTGATAGCATTCCTTCAATGTTTTTCACAATTAAAAAGAAACAAGAACAGCTGAGACCATATCTAGAGCTAAGCAATGAAAACCAATTCTCCAAAGTGAAGATATTAAAAATGGTAGTACTGATGGTAAACATTCCTGAAAAGAAACCAGACTAAAGATGGAGTCGTACAAATGTGATTGAAGTTTTTGCCATGGCTGAATTAGATGAAAAGAGATATATGTATGTTGTTTGTGGAGTTCAATAAAGTATCTAACTCTGTTACATACAGAAGACTAGTTTGGACTCAAAGACCATGAACTGGGTATAAAACTAACTTGAGAATGGAAGGCAGAGAGTGAAAGCAAAATTAGCTCATGATAGCAAAATTAGCTCGGAGAAAAGGGAACCTATGAACATTGTCCCTTAAAGTTCAGTACCAGGATCTCTGGTATTAAACAGCTCTTTCTTTATACAGTACCACAATCTGAAACTCAAATATTCCTGTTTTCAAGAGCAACAAAAGTGAGCTCAATAGTTGATGTCAGAGAGGCCAACTTCAGGGAATACCTAAAGACTTGTTTTCTCTGTGCTTTTTATTTCTGTCAGCCAGATCCATGAGAACCAACTTCACTTCATACCAAAGGTGTTCACCTTCCCCTCCTAGACTGGGTTTGCTTGTGGTTGGTGGAGCAAACCCAAGAAACAGAGATCTGTCTCCAAATCTAGTCATAGAGAAGCAGACAGAAAACAAACAAGCTTAAGGTATAGCATCATCCTCAGTGCATCACTTGGGATTTGAACAAGAACCTTTGCAGTCTGTCATTCATACCACCTAGATGGGGACTGCAGCATCAGCCCCTTATTGTAAGAATGCTTCCATACACAAGCTAGCCCTGGCTACAGCTGCTTTCTTGTTTGACAGTACCTTGCCTACAGCTTCACCATGTGCTTCACAAACAGTTTATTAGTTCCCTGCCAGAATTCACCAGCTTAGCAGATTTGACTACCTACCTCCTACCTTGAAGGGTAAGCCAGTGTTGGTCATTAACTCCTACCCTCCCTTGTTGATTCTTCCAACTTGTTGGGTCTTTGATGTCTGGGTCACAGTCACATCTTAATCAGTCACTCCTAAGGAAAATGACTGAAGACCACAGCTGAGATGTCTATTCCAGTTTTTAAAAGTATCAGGTAATTCATTTGAATACACTAGACCTGGATTAACATGAGAAACAATTGGGTGAGAACTAAAGTAATGGAGTAAAAAAAGATGCTCACATGTTGTAATTATTCTTAGAATTACACCATTTCACAATAGTGAAGACTCCATAGCCTCAGGCGTGGAAACAACAGAGGATGAGAGCTCCCTTTCAGTATAAGGGGCACAGTAAGGCCATATCTGTGGTGTTTTATACATTTCCAGAGAACACACTGAGAATGATAGGTTGACTAAGAGACTACAAAAGAAATCACTAAGTCTGACTATGGTATGAGGAGGTGAAACTAGGAGGATAGTCTAAAGATGTTTGTCATGTACACTTTGTAAGATATGGGAGAGAGACAGAGAGATAAAGGTAATGGATATGATATGGGTACATAGAGTGGTGAAGACCCTAGCTTGGGTTTGCTCAAGTAAAAGGCTGGGAGTGGGGTGGAAAAGAACACAAGTAGCAGGAAATGGAAGCCAAACTTAAGATAAATATGAGGAAGCACAACTTCATGGAGATAGATATGGGTTCCTGGTATGATATATCAAGGGTTATTGTGCAGCAGAAGGTAGCACAAGTGTTCATGGAGACTTTAGACAGATGGAAATGAAAACAACACAAACAGCTGCTTAAAATGTTATTTGCAACACTGTTAAAATGTACATGTTTTCTTATACTGGGAGATTTGTATATTCATATGTCTTTAACCCATGAAGTATGTTTGCAAATTTCAGTCCATGTTGTGCAGAGGTTTCTTTGTTTCATTCTAGGGATATACCACTTTCAGGTTTACTCTGGTTTTTCAACAGAACCTTGTGTTATAAGAAAATGTTTAGCCTTAGTTGGTAGCCTTTCTCAGAATCAAGGAGCCTTTTCCTCATATGGATCACTTCATCACCAGACTGCCTCAGAAGTTTCTTGCATTTGAGTCTACTGTTGTATTCCTTACATTCTTGAAACAATACCAGCTGTTATTACTTCAAAATTTATACTCTTTTAGTTCACATAAAACCTGAGGGCATAACTCAAGACAATACTACATTTACACTATTTTTAACTCTTTCAGTCTTTTTTTTTTAACTCAAATACTTTTCCTGCAGGTCAAATTGTCATGCTGTCATAACAGCATGAAGTTGCAGATGAGAAAGACCTGGTGGCTTCTACAAATCCTTTAACTATGTATTGCAGCTCATTGGACAAACAGCTTCTAATTATTGTATATATTTCTCAAGATACTTTATATTGTGAGTTATTACAAAGCTCCAACCTATCTCTCCCGTTTCTCCCATTTTCAGTATTATTCCAACTACTGATGCCTCTGCAGGATATTCATGAAGTAAATCATGTAGCAGCTAGGCTATGTTGCAAAGAGGCATGAAGCCTCAGTTATGAACCAAATGACTTAATATTGATTAGTGTCTCAGGAGCTGGAGAAGCCAGCTGTGGGAGGGTAGAAGTGGGTGGTTGACATTGGTTCACTCATTCGGGACTAAGGGAGTTTGTCCAGCTTGATGATATTTGCTGGCATCTACTGAAGCAATGTATATGTTGGGAATGCAAGTCTGGCTGTGCTAAGCCAAGATTAATGGTGAAGTTTACTGGCCATGTACATAAATGTGTACAACAAAGGTGAGCAAGGGAGGACCTCATGAATGTGACTGTACATGTCATATGCTGAGGAAGGGGTTAATGGCATACCAGGAGAAAACAAGATGGCTACCTAGATAAGGGCCTAGAGGAATTGTCTCTTTCTCCATGAGAGAACAAATAGATGGTTTTATTTTGGGAGGGCTGACATTTGGCAGACAGAAGAGGGAATATATATATATATATATATATATATATATATATATATATATATATATATATGGATTCACTTTATAACCTCGAATTACTGAAATGTCGAATTTTAGTATCTCGAGACTATAAAACCGGATCCACAAAACACTGACATAAAAAAAAACGCGAAAGTCAAAACACCGAAAAAAGCGCACACACAATACTACACATACACCACAACACCCACATTACAACAAAAACAAACAAAACTACATACATACACAACTCATACACCCCCTGTACCCCCCATGTGGGGGGCTGCACCCCCCACACCCCCCCTACTTATATATACTAACTCCGAGATCGCACAAACACAAAACAGAAGCCGACTCACACACGCACATTCTCCGACCCCTCACACACACATCAAACACATCAGCACACTCACACACACTTTAACTCCCACTCACAACCCTTAGAAAACACTTACCTGACATAACATCTACATCCACACACAGCACCGCACACCATCAAAACACAATCCCGGACATTACGCAGAGTAAGGTCATAACCGCAAATTCGACATATATTCGAATTCGCAATTATGGGCTTTCGCTATTTTTCACATTCGGCTTTATAGCCTCGAGATACTGAAATTTGACATTTCAGTAATTCGAGGTTACAATGTGAATCTATATATATATATATATATATATATATATATATATATATATATATATATATATATATATACACATACATACATACACACACACACACACAAAACAAATTGTGTATGATATGATGACTTACTGGAGTAAAATTCATCACCAAATTTTTAAAATATCAGCAAGAAAGAAGACCCTTATATATCAGTTTTGCAGGGAAATAATGTCATTAGGGCTGTGGTCTATTCGGCATAATATTCCTTTATAATGTAGTCACATGCCAAGAATCAGAGCTGTATATCATTTGATCACTGCTGCATTAGCCTTAGTGATATGGGTTATAGCCTGCTAAGGATGTAACAGCTGGCCAGCTTCAAAAGCTTAAGTTCAACTTCCATGCACCTAAGCTATTATCCAGCATGAGCAAGGCTGAGGAAGATTGGGTTGGGTGTCTTGCCCTTCAGAGATTTCCTGCCACCAAAGACTGCTTCCATTGGAAACATTTGAGGATCGATGGTCGGATAATGCTGTTTCATTGCTAAGGCAGATAAGTTCAATTTGAGGAAAAAAATTCTACTTTTTATTTTTATAATATTAGGTGAATTTTTCTATGAAATTGCTCATTTTAAGCTAGGAAAAGTGCATTTGTATAGACTGTCATGTGACTTTTAAAAAGCAAAGTCAGGGATGCAATTAGAAATCTCCAAGAAAAAAAGGGCAGTTTAACAAATCTGAAATACTGTTTTCAGAATTCCTCCTTACCACCCTGGCAATCATTTAATTCTTCCCAAAAATCTGAACTTCCATTTCTCACTTTGGAATAGATAGTCTTAGAGAAATGGGTTATGTAAGTGATTAATTAGATAGCAGTGGGAGTCTTCTCTGCCTCTTTTTCAAGAGATTCCTCATCTGCCAGATCAGACTTCTATTTTCCAGCCTGTCATTCAGCATTTGTTGAAACAGTAGGTGATAGAAGCTGTCCTTCCTCCTCAGAAAGTAGAAGGGTTTTATTCAAAGATATTTCTGCTGCAAAAGAAAGCAGGTTCATGGAGACCAATCCTAGAGTTTTTTTTAAAAAACAGATTCTTCAACTCTGGGTTTCTCTATTTTATTGAATTATCACTTGTGACATAGGCAAACTTATATTCGTATAAAAGTAACCAAACCATTTTAACAAATTTACATTTAAAAACATTATACATCACATATATCATTCTATATAATATAATCAAACCAACATTATATAAATTGTTCAATTTCTGCCTTCACTTAAATCTCATTCTTCACCCAAAACATTTTTCTGTATGTATTGTTCCCACAATATCTGTTTTTTTCTATGCACTTTACTCCTACTGTGTTCTAAAGATCCCATTCCGTGTTTGTTTACCTCTTTTACAATATTCAGTCCTTCAAATATGGTGGGTTTAGACTTTGATTTCCATTTTCTAGTTATTGCTTTTTTTGGCAGCCACCAGAATTAAACTTAATAAGGCCTTACTTAGTATGTCTAGGCAACTGAGATTCTGTATCCCACCTTAAAAAAATAATTTCCTTAGTTTCACTGATTTGCATACACAGTATTCCTGACAACGTACTCTGCAGGAAATTTTTAAAGTCTGCCAATTAATTACAATCTGAGAATATATGCACCTATGTACCTTTTTCTTCACCATTACATCTCCCATATTTGCTATCTACATGAGGAAAAAAATCCTTGGATCCTGCTTGGGGTGTAAAGTTACCTATGTAAACACTTCCAGACAAAAATTATTAATCTTCTAGATTTTGTTTCATATTTAGGAGCCATACAGATGTCCTTCCATTGTTTTTTGTGAATTGCTTATGTAATCTCTCTTCTCAGTTTTTTCTGATTTCCTCTAATTGATCCCTTTCCACTTGGAATTGTAGCTTTTTGCTTGTGTTATGTATACAAGCCTTAAATATGTAACTTTAAAATACCCCTTCAAATCATGTAATCCTAAACCTTATTGTTCTATTAGAAGGATCAGATTATCCCATTTGACTCTTGTCATCTTTCTCTCCCAGATAAAATACTTCATCTCTTTATTAATTACTATCTACAACTTCCCCTTTGGTTGATAAAAATATGTATAACCTGCGTATAAAACTAAAGAGATTAAAAACAATTTTACTACTTGCATCTTGCTATCTAAATCCATATACAATACTTATATTCTCTTCCCACTTATCTTTAGTTGCAGTAACAGAATCCTTTTTCACCCATAATTCTAAATACTTCATTTTATCATGTCCCTATAAATGTGGGTATTGCTGCATCAATTCATGTGTGGGTACTACAGCTATAGCATTTGTTTTTTTTCTTCCTTAATTTTATATCCTGAAAAAAATGGAATTGTCTCATAAGATTCCACTAACAAAGATGTCCTTTTCTGGTTCCATCAGGTACAAAATAATATCATCTGCAAATAAAGCCAACTTTTCTTGAATACTGTACCAATTATATCCTTGAATTTCCAATTTCCTTATTTTATTTGCCACTGGTTAAAATACAGCACAAATAACAAAGTGGAAAGAAGACATCCCTGTCTGTTTTCTCTGTTCAGACACAAGTTATCAAAGATGAACCCTCCACCTCTGATTTTTGCCTCTGATCCATCATAAATCCTCCTAATTAACCTTGGTATTGCATCAGGAAATACAAAAGCTTCCATTGCCCTAATCATAAAATCCCAACTTTCTCTGTTGAATGCTTTATCTGCAGCAAGACCAACAACAGCAGTAATTTCTTACATTCTGTTTTCTCTTTATCATCTGTGTTCTATTAATGTTGTCACATGTTTGACTCCCCTCCATTAAATCACATTGATCCATATCTATCAGTTTTGACATCACCTTTGCCATTCATTTAGCCATTATAGACATATACACTTTATAATCATGGTTTAAAATTGAAATGGGTCTATATGAAGCTGGATCTTTACCACCTTCAGGTATTACAGCTCCCGCAGCTTTTTCCTCAGAATCTTGGTGCTTCCCATTCTTTTAAAATACTGTTAAAAAAAACCTTCCAGATTCTTATCACTTTCTTCCCTTCTAGTTTCCAAACTTCTAGATAAATTCCATCTATTCATGGAGACATTCTTGCAGACTGATTATATGTCACCATTTTTATCTCATCTCCTCCTACCTTCACTGTTAATTGTTGAACCTCATCTGCCTCTAACCTTGGCAAATTTAAGTTTTCCATAAATATTTCCATTTGTGCTTTTTCTTGATTTCCGCACTTCTCTGATTTATACAAATTTTCATAAAATTTCTGAAACATCTCTAATACCTCTACAGGATCCCTGGTTACTTTTTCTTGTTATAGGCTCACTAAGTTTGGCAACAACACTTTCTACTTTCTATACACACAAATAAAGGCAGAATGGAAAGTAGGTCCACTAAACTAAAATGAGCAAAATCCGCACAAGAAAAGCATAGTGGACCAAAGGATGGCAATGAAACCATCTGAAACATACAGTTCAAGTCTGTCTGTCTGTCTGTCTGTGTCTTTTGGCTTTTCCCGGTTAGGGGTTGCCACAGTGGAACTCCGGTCCGCTAATGATTGGCAGTTGATTTTTATGTACCGGCTTGCCAGGCCTGAGGCACAACCTTCAACTAAGGTACGCCCATTCACGCATGTCTCCAGACAGAAGACGCTCTTGCTGAGAATCGAACCAGACAGCGTCTTACTGTGAGGTGCAATGCTACCGCAGCACCACCACTGCGGGAAACATACAGTTCAAGTAAAAACTCAAAAAAACATTTATTATGTGAGCGCTTTTGCAGTCAAACAAATACTGCTTTTTCAGATAGAAAGAAGGGTTTAAATACACAGAGAAACTAATAGAATCACTCATACAATTAACTATTAAACTCCTGTATAAAAATATAGAAATATAAAACATATCATAAAATCTGTTCCATATCACTGACTACATACAGGCATACAATAAAATTAAGAGTATATATAAATTATGTGAACATATAAATGTTCTAATAAATACTGAGGACTAATCTATTTAGAAGAGCCCCTAGCCTTGAGGGCAGGTTTGATGGATACACGGTCATTCAAGCCCCACCCCCTGAATGCTCCTAACCTGATGATCATTTATTTGCCTATGTCATTGTGCCAAACGTTTTTGTGCTTTAGAGTTATTATCAAAAACAGTTGCTTAACAGCAATCTTTCTAATCTGCATATTATCCAGGTACTCCCTTATTTTTGCTTAAGCACTCTGCAGTTGTGCCTCTTATTGTTTTGTGAGATTCCCCTTATGGTGTAATACATTAACCTTTGGCAACCTCTTTAAATAATTTTTGTTACTTCTTAACCATATTTATTTTTTTATTCTCTACTTTCATTTTATCTTGCTGACTAGCTACAACTCCTGGACTACTTTCTGTCTTCTCTAATAACTTATGAATAATTTTCACTACCCATTCCTTAAATTCTTCTCCTTTTAGCAGGTAGGTTGGGAAGCACCAGTGTTTTATCTTCACTTCATTACCCTGCATTTTTATAGTAGTGATTATTGGTGCATAATCTGAAATAGTTATTGGATGTGTGAAATAGGTCTCAATTAAATGCATATTTTCCTGTGAAATATAATTTCTGTCTATTCTAACCTAGTTAGTGTACCCTGGGGTATAATATGTAAATTATCTCTGAGTTTTTACTATTGAATTCACATCTTCCATACCAAAGCTTTTCATACATTTCTTCAGAAATCTACCCACTTTTGTTATATTTTCCTTTCTAGGCCCCCAGATCTATCCTCATTGTTGCTAATCAAATTCTAGTTTCTGTCTATAAGTACTGTTCCTTGCTGAAAGCTGATTATTTCTCTAAGCAAATTTTAAGCTTCATGTTAGCAGTTTTAGGTGGAATATAAATGCATGCCAGTATACTCCTCATCCCTTGGCAATAGCCCTTTACTGCTACAAATCTGTCATTATTTTATATTTTCCTTGTACTCTCACTATTGGAGCTCATCTAGCAATTAATATAAGTACTCCACTTTTCCTTTGTCCCTGAAATTCTTTTGAACATCCATTCAGATATCCTTTCTTTGTGAGATTCACATGCTCATTTCTTTCCAAATGTGTCTCCTGTAGCTTTGCTATTTGCATTCTGCATTTATAATTATTATTTCCTTTTTGTCTATACCTGTGAGATTATTCACATCCCAAGGAAACATGAAAAGTGTCAGCATTATGATAAGAAGTCATTATTCCTACCTGTCATCTGTGATATTTCCAGATGTTGTGATATATGCACCCACTAATGTTTGTCAGGTCAGTCGTTTATACAATTTTCTTATCATTAGCATTGGAAGCTGTGTCACATTTTACAAGACATTTTGCCGTAATGAAAACTGCCAAACAAAAAGCAATCATGCACCTAGAACACCCCTATAACCTGTTAATTCAATACAAACAGTCTAAACTGTACATCTTCAAATAATGATGTTTAATCTATCTAACAGGGACAAATGTCTGAAGTAGACAGCAGCAAACATAGGCCTTAATTAACCAAAAATTGAGGTTATCCATGCTAGGATGCACATTATTGTACCTGCTTCTAATTGCACTAATTGGCATTTTTTTCTATAGTTATCTTTATTCCCCTCCCAGTTGTGAAAATCAACTTGCATGCTTTCATAAAACATTAACTTTTAGCCTTGAAGAAACCTGAATTATGGCTTTTTATTGCCCTGTTATCATATTATGTCCATGGAAATATAAGAGAAAAAAATGTACTCCTCAGCTACAGACTTCTAAAGACAATTTGAAACATGTATTGCTATAGGAAAAATTGTTATTATATTTAGTGCTCTCTTACTTTCCACTTAAAACTTGTTTTTAGATTAAGCCAAGGGTCTTAATCCAGACATTCATCTATTCAAAATGAAAAGAAATCATATCATCTCTACATATATTATGATCAGTGTACTTTTGCACCACAATCCCCACCTATAAAGCACAAGATTACAGCTTGTTAACTTAGGTATGTTTTGTGTCTATCCTTTGTTCTGTTTTCCCATTGTAATGTCTACATTCTTAATACTAAAAATGAAGAAAGAAAGAAAGAAAGAAAAAAAAGAAAGAAAGAAAGAGAAAAAGGGGCATCTGTTTACTTTAGTATCTTTATCACATGCAAGAACAACTAAACAAGTTTTACTGTAAAACGTAATTTATTTCATGAAACATTTCATAGAAATAGTGTTAAGAACATAAATTGTTTTACCTAGAGTTACCTTTTTTCTTCCTCGTCTGTTCTCCTCAGGGTCCTTCCAAACATAAATGACATGAAGTGAGGCAAATGCCTTTGAGTTCTCCACAAGTTTAACAAAGTCAACAGAGGTCCACTCTTTCTAGTTTTTGTTATGCAGTCTTATTTTACAAATATGATTGATGGCTTGCAGTCTTACATTTATTCACTAATTTCCATGTTGCTGGTCTTCTTTCTGTTCATCTCCATCTTTGAACTCTGCATTATGGTTCAATTCCAAGGTACTCCTGATTCTTCTAGTCATCTCCTGTAATTCTTTCTCTCTCTCAAGCATTTTCCTTTACAAGACTGGAAAAGGTTTCAGTGGTAATGTCTGTTTGTGTGCTTTGCTATCAGAAAAATGAGAAGTAGAGTCTCCTTCTGCTTGATGGCTCACTTTTTGTTGGGCAGACTTTTATATTTCTTCCTTAGCCCTTTTTTGATCATCCAGGGAAAATATATTATAGATGCAGCAGCTTGAATCTCACATTTACTGATTCCACCTTTTAGTACTTTGCCCTTTTGTTACACTTTTGTCAGGATCAACTCTTTTTGATGTAGGTTTGTATCTTTACTAATACAGGTCTTGACTGCTTTCTCATGGCCAAGTTTGGAGCATGCACATGGCGTGCTCTTTCAATTATTACTTCCTGCTGTGGAATACAAGTCCAGTTGCTTATCTGTGCCTTCATAATTGATAAGTCTTTTTCTTCTAGTTTTTCCTTTACAGCAGAAAATCTCCAATTTCCCCTATGTGTTCCATCCTCTAATTCTCCCATTTTTTGAAACATCTCTTCTTGAACAGTATCATTTTCAGCTAGCCTATTATCTATTTCAGCCTCTGATTTTTGCAGTTTTATCATCTTATCTGAATATCTGTTTAAAACTTCTTCCATTTTTCCAGACTTTTCTTATTTGAGTTGATAATATTCCTTAGTGTTTTGTTTATTTTAATCTGCTCTGAGTACATTTGACTTATTATTTCCTCTGCATTACTGGATGCTATTTCTTGCACCAAGCTGCAGCTTGAACTGCCTTTTTGTTGAACAGCTACAGGATTCTGTCCAGTCAGTGGTTTCTCTTCACATTTTCCAGTGGATTTTCTTTCAAGCTGTCTTAGTTTCTTCTTTGCTGGCATCCAGGCAGTGTGATTTCTAGCCAGTAACTGCATTTACTTAAAATGACAGAGTTCCTGGTCCTTTTCTTACCTTTTCTTTTTTCACAGTGGGAAAGCTGAAATTAAGCTATTAATCAGTTGCAGCCATCTTGGAACTCTTCCCCCCAAATTTTATACACAATGTGTACACCTCATGAAGACTGGTAGAGAGGTGCAGGCTGCCAGCCTAGACAGATAGAATTTTGCAGATAATTCTGTCACTTGTAAATATGAATGTAAACTACAGGCTTGTTGTCTTACAAAAATGTGGCAACAGTGCTCTCTACTGACCCAGAAAAAGCATGTTGTGACCCTTTGATCGAAAGTCTGCTCCAGTCTGGCTAGATGAAGGCTTCCTGCCTATTGTTTTAAGGCTAAAGTTAAGGACCAGAATTTACATGTGGAATGTCCTTTATTGCTCTAAGTGTAAAAAAATGTAAATGCAGTTTGTGTCAGCCTGGGAACACCAGGAAAGTGTGAAATGATGTAATGTTTTATCCGAACTGCAGTTTCAATTTAAACAGAGAGAACCAGAAGGCATTAAGTATTTTTGTCTTGATCATCCAACTCACAGCACTGCCTCTTGCTCACATGTAGGTTATCTTAGACTTGTGTTTTCTTTTAGAGATAGCTAGAAATATTAGACTAAGTGTTTTTCTGTGATGTCAGAACTGTACTACTGAATTATTTTAAGTATTTCTGTGTGATCTCTGAACTCTTGACTAGCACTGACTTCTGTAGTAGAAAGTATTGTCTTGTGGTTTTAATTATCTATTATTAAATATTTTAAAACCTTTTATCTGTGGCTGGTTTGTGTAGAGATAATTTAAGCTCTAGAGTACATAGCATATTTATAGTGATCACTGTACCAAGTCACTGTAATAAGCCTTGACTGTTTAGTCACATCTACCAATTGGATAATAATACTGCACAATAATAATTGGACACCCTTTTAAGGGCCTTTGAGTAGCTTATAAATATTAGCTGGGTGGTGGCAGTAATTACTACTGTATAGTCTGGGTAAAAGGGGCACAGCTGGAGAAACTGTGCCAGCCTTCTCCAGAAGTGTCTGTGTGGTTGTGTAAACTCTTATCTCAAAGTGTGTGTGCGTCAGCTACTTGGGCAGGGACACAAAGCACTGGTTGGACAGAGAGGGTGCTGGAAATTTTAGCTTGCCCAGCTAGGCTGAGATCTGGACCCTATAGCTGTGCCAGTGGGGAGTCTTATTGGGGACCTGAAGAGCAAGGGAGCGACCAGCCTCGGACTGACTGTGATCTCTTTGTGCTCTTAAGGGAAAATGCACTTTACTGTATGTATTTGTTATCCTTTCCTCTCATGTGAGATGCCCTCTCTGGTGTTAGTGGTGAGGATTGAGGCTCCTTGTTTGCTGGGCCAGGGCACGGGCGTCACATATTAATTGTTTGGCAGTGGTGGGATATCCACATCACATATTAATTAGTTGGCAAATACTAATTGGCTTGTAGTGGTGTGGGTAGAGTGAATCCTGTAGCTTGTGTACAGTGAGCTTTGAAGGTGTTTTGTACTCTAAAACAGCCACGCAATGAATACTCAGAGTTCATATCACAATTGTTTTATTTATTTTGTTAGCTTAGTTAGTCAGGGTGAGCAGGCAGCATGTCAGCAGCAGAGTATGGAAAGCTTACAAGGAGCCAGCTGGCAGAGATGTGCCAGGCTAGGGGACTGGTGCATGGAAACCTGACTAAGGCAGACCTGATTGCAGCCTTGGTTACAGCTGCATCAGAAATCAGCAACCAGGAGGACAATCAGACTGGCAGTGAAGATACAATTTCCTCAGAGAATGGACAGCTTAACCTTTCTGCAGTGGACTTAAAAATCCAGCTGGAGCTAAAGAGACTTGAGTTGGAGGCCAGGCATGTAGAATTAGAAGCAAATGAGAGACTGTGAAGTTTGCAGGCTGAGGAGAATGAGAAACTGTTACGTCTTCAAGCTGAGGAACAAGAGAGGCAGAGGCAGTATGAGAAGGAGATGCTGATTCTTCACCAGAGTCAGGGAGGTAATGGGGAAGGGAGTAACTGGACCACAGAAGCACAAATGGTCAGTAAATTTCTTCCGCAGTTTAAAGAGGGGGTTCATTTTGATAGTTTCATTCATATGTTTGAGAGGGTTTGTAAACAGTATGAAGTTGACCAAGTTCTCTGGGTATGGTTCCTGACCCCCTTACTCCATGGTAAAGCTGTAACTGTTCTATCTAAAATGTCTGATGCTGCATGTTTTGATTATACTGCTGTAAAAAATTGTCTGTTAGAACTGTTTAAGCTAACACCTGAAACGTATAGGAAAAAGTTTCGTGAGCATAGACACAAGGCAGATGAAAGTGTGTTTGAATATGTTGCTGAATTGAGCACTTATTTCCATAGGTGGGTGAGTGGATATCAGGTCACCACTTTTGAAGGGATGGCAGACCTTTTGGTAAGGGAACAAGCCCTTAGCACTTTGTCTGAAGATATGGGGATTTGGTTAGCTGATAGACATTGTGCTACTTCAGATGAGTTGAGGAAGAAGGAAGACCTATACCTGGCAAGCTGGGTAGCCCTGCACAGGAAGGGGACCCCCCAGTACTGTTCATGGGTCTAAAGGAACCCATGGTGGGCAGCGCAGACTGCCCCAACAGAATCTGCCAGTAGCAGGGGTAACTACTAGTCCAGGTACACATCCAGGAGCTAGGGTTAAATGTTTTGAATGCAACCAGTGAGGCCATGTGGCATACAGGTGTCCACTGAGGCAATGTGAGGAACCAAAGGTGAGGAAGCCAGTAAGTGGGAAAGACAAAATGCCAATAGTTTGTTGTCTTAAGACAACAGAGGTACTAAACTACCATCCTGCAGATGTCCTGAGAGGGAAGGATTTGGATGAGGCAGTACCATGTGGTTATGCAGTTACATGCGGCCAGGTTAGGAGACAAGCATGTGAGTCTGGTAGCCGGGGGGATACCCAGACAGACTGCATATTTGCAGCCAGGACTGGTGAGATGGTTACTTCAGGAAGGGAGCTACTCTGTAGCAGTGAGACTGAAGGTGAGCCACAGCTACTTGGGGGTACTGATAGTCCCTTGGACAGAGTGACTGCAAAGATAGAGGTGAGTAGTAGTGCCCAGGCTGACAGTGAGGCACCACTTTCAGAGGATGCCAGACTTCCTATGGAAGGGGAGCTGGGAAGGGTTACAAGGAGAGAGCTGAGACAGGCCCAGCTCTCAGACCCTACATTGCAATGCCTGAGGCAGGTAGCTAGGGAGCCACCTGATTCTCAAGGAAAGGGGGAATCTGTATATTGGGACAAAGAGTTACTATACAGAGAGTGGACCCCTGAGGGAGTGTTAGAAGGTGAGAGAGTACAGCAGTTGGTAGTACCTAAAGCCTACCGTCTGGTGCTTCTTGCCATAGCCCATGATATTCCCTTTGCAGGTCATATGGGCATAAAACGTACAAAGAGGCATATTATGCAGAACTTCTACTGGCCTGGAATTTCCAGAGATGTAACAGGGTATTGCAGGACCTGTGAGCAAGGCAGGAGACAAGGTGGGAGCGCCTTTGATGCCTTTGCCTGTGATTGAGGAGCCATTTCAGAGGGTAGCTATGGATATTGTGGATAGTGAGTACCTCAAGTTCCACAGGGAAAAAGTATATCCTATTGGTAGTGGATTATGCTACATGATACCCTGAGGCAGAGGCTTTGCCCTCCATTGAGGTAGAGAAGGTGGCAAATGCTTTGATTTTCAGCAGGGTAGGTTTCCCAAAAGAAATACTGACTTACAGAGGTGCCAATTTCATGTCAGACCTGCTGGCTTGTCTGTGGAAGTCCTGTGGGGTGAAGCACATGAAGACCACCCCCTACCATCCCCACACTAATGGTCTTGTTGAGAAATTAAACTCTACAATTAAGTCTATGCTACGGGCATTTGCAGATCAGTTTAAGAGGGAGTGGGACAAATATTTTCTCCATCTGTTGTTTGCTTACAGAGAAGTTTCCCAGGAACCCACATGTTTTTCACCCTTTGAGTTGCTGTATGGGCATAGGGTGAGGGGACCTCTAGATTTAATTTGAGATGAGTGGGAAGGTGAGTGCAAGTCTCACAATAAGTCTGTTGTGGCATATGTCCTAAACCTCAGGACAAGGTTCAGGGAACTCATAGGTTTGGTCCAGGAGAACCTGACAGAAGCCCAACAACAGAAAAAGGTGTGGTATGACAGGAATGCTTGAGCTAGAGAGTATGCTGTGGGGAAGCAGGTAATGGGTCTCATTCCTGTCAGACACAACAAGCTGCAAGCAGCTTGGGAGGGACCCTACAAGGTGGTAAGAAAGGTAAGTGATGTTAACTACATGGTGGAACTGTTAGGCAGATGGCAGGGGCACAAACTGTACCTTGTTAACATGATGAAACCTTACCATGATAGGGAGGCCCTTATGCTGGGCATTTGCAGTGGATTGCAGGAGAAGTCTGAGGGAGATCTGGGGACTGATCTTCTCAGTGAGGCTTGGGCTGACACCTCAGTGGAAGGGGTAGCAATGTCCCAGCAGCTATCTCCTACCCAGGTTCTAGAAATCTGAGCAGTGTTGCTGGAATTTGGGGACATATTGACTGGGAAACCAGGGTGCACCCACCTAATACTGCACCAGGTGAATACAGGACCCCAAAGGCCTATTAGGCAGGCCCCTTATAGAGTGCCTGAGTGAGTGAAACAGACACTGAGGGATGAGGTACAGGAGATGTTGGAACTAAGGGTGATTCAAGAGTCCAACAGTCCCTAGGTCTCCCCAGTGGTGCTGGTGCCAAAGAAGGATGGCAGCACCAGGTTTTGTGTGGACTACCGGAAATTAAATAGTCACACAGAGTCAGATGCTTACTCCATACCTAGGACAGATGAGGCCCTTGAGCAGCTGGGTGGGGCTAAGTATCTTACAACCATCGATCTTACCAAGGGTTACTGGCAGATGCCCTTGGCTCCCAGTGCTAGAGAGAAGTCAGCCTTTGTGACTCCTTTTGTCTTGTATGAGTTCATGAAGATGCCTTTTGGGATGAAGAATGCCCCAGCGACTTTCCAGAGGCTGGTAGATCATATCCTAGCAGGAGGAGGAGGGTTTGCCCTTGCCTACCTAGATGATATTGCCATCTACAGCCATTCCTGGCCAGACCACCTCCAGCATATCAGGGAGGTGCTGGGCAGACTACAGAGGGCAGGGTTGACCATTAAGCCGAGCAAATGTCAGGTGGGTATGGCGGAGGTATCCTGCCTAGGACATAGAATGGGTAGTGGTAAGATAAGGCCAGAACCTGCCAAAGTGGAAGCTATTCAGGCATGACCTGCACCTGTTACTAAAAAGCAGGTGAAGGCATTTTTAGGGACAGCAGGGTACAACAGAAAGTTTGTCTCCAGTTATAGTACTGTCTTGATCATTCAACTTACAACACTGCCTCTTGCTCACATTTAAGTTATCTTAGACTTGTGTTTTCTTTTAGAGATAGCTAGAGCTAGAAAGATTAGACTAAGAGATTTTCTGTGAAGTCAAAACTGTACTACTAAATTATTTTAAGTATTTCTGTGTGATCTCTGAACTCTTGACTAGCACTGACTGTGTAGTAGAAAGTATTGTCTTGTGGTTTTAATCATTTATTATTAAATATTTTAAAACATTTTAACTGTGGCTGGTTTGTGTAGAGATAATTTAAGCTCTAGAGTACATTGCATATTTATAGTGATTACTGTACCAAGTCACTCTAATAAGCCTTGACTGTTTAGTCACATCTACCAACTGGATAATAATATTGCACAGTAATAATTGGACACCCTTTTAAGGGCCTTTGAGT
Organism: Protopterus annectens; assembly: GCF_019279795.1. Lineage (NCBI taxonomy): Eukaryota > Metazoa > Chordata > Ceratodontiformes > Protopteridae > Protopterus > Protopterus annectens. Next base: position 499,474,972 of record NC_056747.1, on the reverse strand, counting down.
AGCTGATAAATATTAGCTGGGTAGTCTGGATAAAAGGGGCACAGCTGGAGAACCTGTGCCAGCCTTCCCCGTAAGTGTCTGTGTGGTTGTGTAAACTCTTATCTCAAAGTGTATGTGTGTCAGCTACTTGGGCAGGGACACAAAGCACTGGTTGGATATAGAGAGTGCTGGAGATTTTAGCTTGCCCAGCTAGGCTGAGATCTGGACCCTATAGCTGTGCCAGTGGGGAGTCTTATTGGGACCTGGGGAGCAAGGGAGTGACCAGTCCCGGACTGACTGTGATCTCTCTGTGCTCTTAAGGGAAATTGCACTTTACTGTGTGTATTTATTATCCTTTCCTCTCATATGAGACACCCTCTCTGGTATTAGTGGTGAGGATTGAGGATCCTTGATTGCTGGGCCAGGGCATAGATGTCACACACCTTACCAGGTTGAGCAAGGAAAGAGTGACAGTTAGTTGCTTATCTGGTGCCAGGATCCATCCAATCATACACGCACTTGTCCAAGTTCTTGAACAAGTACCATTATGACTGTGTCACAGTTCATGCCAGTGTCAGTGACTTGAACTGTATAGAGAGACATGATGGAGCTCTCAGACTATGTGTAAAAGGTAGGTATGTACCTAGCACTGAGCAACAGTCTACTTCTCCAGCAAGGATGATGCCAAAATATAAGCAAAAATAACTGACTTCAATAATTGACTTAGTTTTTGGTGTCATTCAAAGGGGGGTCCAATATTTGTTAGTCTGGGAGTATATGACTGACCTGACAGATGATGCTGATTCACCAGGGACGGACCACATCTGTCCCCTCTAGGGTTTTGATTATTGACAAATACAACCATTGTGTCTTTTTAGGCAATGCCAACCTGATAAACCTACCAACATAATGAAGGAAGCACAAGAAAATATGAAGGTGTTACTGATCAGTGCTAGGAGTCTAGACAAGAAATTTCACTCTCTACAAGCCCTTCTCACCCTGAATGGCATTGATGTCTGTATAGTGACTGAGATATGGTTTAAAATAGGGGAGAACACTCTAGCTGTGTAGGGATAAAACTGCTTCCACACTTTTAAACCAGCTACTGCTCTGGAGTGGCAAAAAGGTAGAGGTGTCTCAATCTATATCCAGAAAAGTCTTATATCATGGCTGGTAAAGCAGCAGGATGCACTAGAGCATCTTCATATCCAAATAACCATCTGAAAGGTCCCGTACCATATATTGGCTAGCTGGAGATCTCCCACTGACACAAAAAAAAGCCTCAATGTCTATCTACAGGAATTAGAATCGCTAAGTATTAAACTCAATACCATTTTCCCAGATGATCTAAACTACCCAACTATAGACTGGATGATCTACACCACCACTAGGGCAGAAGTACAGATATTCCTAGACTTTGTCAATACAAATGCCCTGTAACAATTAGTAAGAGTGCCCAGTAAGGGGAATAACATCTGGGATCTTGTCCTTTCTAATATGGGAACATCTTGCACCATCCCTTGTGTAGCTTCATCGTTTGTTAGGCCTGAACACAAAGCAGTCTCCTTTAAAATAAAGTTGAATCCAGTGATTCATTCCACCCAAGGTACCTTTAGAAATTTCTTTAAGACAAACTACAAGTGTTACATTGGCAAGCTTCAAATCCCCACCAAAACCAGTTAACCCCACTGTATACATGGAAACATACCCCGCCATATTATACCAGCATGTAAAATTACCCCATAGGAACAAGGACATGGCAAACCCCAGAAAAAAACCATGCGGCGGAACCATAATATCAACAAGCTTTATCATTTTGACTGTTTTATTTATTATTTTATTTTATTTTACATTTGATAACCAGGAAAATCCAATTGGACACAAGTCCTTTTTCAGCGGAGGCCCGAGAAAAAAGCTCCAGTTATAGCATATGTTACTAATTCATTATACGACAAGAATTACATATATTTACATAAGAATAAAGCATAACAAAATTAAGCTAATATTATTCAGTGAGCTGAACTAAAAGTAAAAATAGTAATTCCAGGAATGTTACAGCCCTTGTCAGTAAAATAAACAAACAATGGTAACACAAATGAAGAAAAACGCTGAATTGCTTCACCACAAAACGAAAAACACAGAAGCCACTGAAAAAAGAATTTATTCCTCTAGCGCCTCGGCCACAATTAGCCTTCAAGGAGTAACACACAGAATTTAAAAACAGTTTATATAGTCCCAGCTCCAATTAAATAAACAATTAAACAATTATATAAATAAATACAACTTTAAAGTACACACAGCAATTCATATAATACTTTTCCAACAACATTCTGTGTTCAAGCCTATAGGCATCAATGTATTTTAAAATAAACACTGTTTCCTTTCTTAGAAGCATAAACTTATATGCTTCTTTATCAAAACATTCCATTTTAATTTGTTCCAAAATAGTGGCTTTCAAACCCACTGGATATCCACCATGACATTTATTAAAATGAAGAGCCAAAGGGCTCTCCATTCTATTCACTCTAATATCTCTTAGATGTTCGAACAATTGTGTCTTAAACATTCTTTTTGTTTGTCCAATGTAAAACTTATTACAATTGCATTTAATAGCATAAACAACCCCCTCCGTCCTACAGTCATAGGCTCCACTAGTTCTAAAACTAATATTGTTATAGACAAGGATTACATATATTTACATAAGAATAAAGCATAACAAAATTAAGCTAATATTATTCAGTGAGCTGAACTAAAAGTAAAAATAGTAATTTCAGGAATGTTACAGCCCTTGTCAGTGAAATAAACAAACAACTCAGGAGCTTAGTAAAATACACCAAAGCCAAGCTTGAGGCTGAAATAGCTACCTAAGCCAAATATATTTTTAGTTATGTTCATAATCTCAAAAGCACAGCATAGCAGTGTGCTCACCTGATTGTGGAGGATATTACCTACACTGAGGCTAGTGAATCTACTGGATGATAAATATAGCTCTAACATTACTCCTCTCTTCCCTCTGTCTGTCCCTTAACATATACTTGAAAGAGTGAACCTCCAGCCATCAAGACCTAGTCCTAAAAGTGGTATTAAAAGCTAAAAATACTACATCAGTGGATGGTCTTGACAATATTTCTGGATGGACCTTAAATAGCATGAAGCACAATTTAGCCACACACCTAGCATCTCTGCTCAACCTCAGCCTCAAACAGTTGTTTTACCAAGTGAATGGATAAACAACTACAGTCATTCCCCTGCATAACTGAGGACCTTCCACAGACCCAGACAGTTACAGACCTATAAGTCTGACCACCCTCATTTTCAAAGCCATGGAATGACATACCATGGAAATAATCAATCGGGGCATATGGACTCTCCAAACACTGGACAGTTCGAATTCGTCAAGAGCAGGTCATGCTTACTCAACCTGGTGGATTTTTTTTTGCAAAGGTCACCAAAGCAATGGCTAAAGGTAAAAGGTAAACACCACATAACTTGACCTGGCAAAAGCTTTTTTTTAAACAAAAAAAAAAAATCTTTATTAAATTATCACATATGACATAGGCAATCTTACATTTGTATAAATGAAAAACAAACCACATTAATACAATTTTAGTTGTAAACATTATACATCACTTAAAATTTATGCAGTCATTGTCAGTTAAGTATTACATAGCTCATTCAAATCCTGCCTTCATTTTAACTTGCTTCCTCCTCTGCATATAATGTTCCCACATTTCCCATTTTTTCCTGTGTAGTTTGTACCTTCCTTCATCTAAAGATCCCATTTCCAGTTGCTTTATCTCTGTTACTATATTTACTACTTCCAGTAAAGTTGGTTTAGACTTTGATTTCTATTTTCTAGTAATTGCTTTTTTGGCAGCTGCCATAATTAGACTCAGCAAGGCCTTACTATGTCTAGGCAATTCCGATTCAGTATCACAACTCAAAAATATTGTTTTTTTACATACACCAGTGGGCTCACTCAGTATCTCTGACAAAGCAGTCAGCAGGGAATCTTTAAAGGCTACCAACTCATTATACTCCCAGAAAATATGTTCCAGGTTATCTCTTTCTTCTCCATCATACCTCTAACATTTGTTGTCTACCTCAGGAAAATTATTTGCAGTCTACTTGAAGTATAAAAATACCTATGTAAACATTTCCAAGGAAAGATCCTAAATTTTCTAGACTTTGTTGCATATTTGGAAGATATATATATATATATATATATATATATATATATATATATATATATATATATATATCCCCGTTGTCTCTTTGTGAATTGCTTATTCAGTCTCTCTTTCCAATCCTTTCTAAGCTCCTCTGATTGATTCTTAAAGTAGTCATGCAATATTTTATATGCTCTACTAATTATTCATTTTTTAACTGCAGCTTCTGTTCAAGATTCTATTAAAAACTCTATCAGTGTTGGTCTTTTGCTTAGGACCCCCTATTTATTTCTCTTTGCCTATACTCTGATGTCAATCCTTGATAGGGACAGCAATCTCTAACCTGCAGTTCAAATAAATTCTTGGTGTCTTCTCATTCTATTACTTTTCCCTTTCTAGTTATTCGCTCCCAATACCTTGGATCCTTTGCCAGTTTTCTCCAATAAATTCCAGCCCCCTATTTCCTAGTTTCTGTATCTCTAATTGCAATCATTCCTATCAGCAGAATCTCTTTTCTACATTCCCGTGCTGGTGTAGTTCTTAAAATACTATCTGCTACTTTATGTATATAATATTCTGTATGATTATTGTCATTCTCCTTAAAAGTCTGCTTCCTAAATCCCAGTCTTTCCTTGTTTCTTGAGCTTCTGTATGAAGCTAGATCTGATAGATATTTGCCCTGTTTAGCTATTACAGCTACCACTGCTTTCTTCCAGGATGTTGTTAATTCTCCTCCTCTTAAAATACTGTTAAACAAAACCTTCCAGATCATCATCAGATTTTTCCCTCCTAGCTTCTGAACATCCACAAAAATACAATCTATTCCTGTAGATTGGGTATACATCACAATTTTTATCTTATCTCCTCCCATCCTGATAATAATTGAACCTTATCTACCTCTAACCTTGGCATAATTAATTCTTCCATAAACATTTCTATTTACACCTTTTCTTGACTTCCAAATTTCTCTGCTTTATGCAGACATTTATAACATTTTCAAAATATTTCTAGTACTTCTACAGGATCTTTTGTTATCTTCCTTGTTATAGTCTCCCTAAGCTCGGTGACAGCCTTTTCTACTTTCTGCTGCATGAGTCGTGCTAAAAATTTTTGTGCTGTAGTTATTATCAAAAAACAGTTGCTTGATAGCAGTCTTTCTAAACTCATACACATTATCAAGGTAATCCCACATTTTCTGTTTAGCATTCTGCATTTGCTCCTCTTCTGGTTTTGTGGGATTCCCCCTATTTTGGAATTCTTTAACATTTGTCAGTCCCTTTAAATAATTCTTGTTACTTCTTAACCATATCTCCCTTTCCTTTATTTCCACCCTAGATTTAAACTCCACTTTCATTTTATCACACTCACTTGCTATATTTTCAGAAGAAATATCTATCATCTCTAATAGGCCCTGAATGATTTCCAAAACTCATTCGTTAAATTCCTCTCTTTTCAACGGATAGGTATGAAAGTGCAGTATCTCATTTTTATTTCATTACCATGTGTTTTCATTTTAGTTATTATTAGCGACAGATCTGAAATAGTTATTGGGTACATATCAAGACCTTCAATTAAGTGCACATATTCCTGTGAAATATAAATTTTATCTAGCCTAGCCCAGTTTTTGTAAGTGGGGGGGGGGGGGTTAATATGTAAATTTACTCCAAACTCCTAGCACTGAATTCACATCTTCCATGCCAAACATTTTCATAACTTTCTCCAAAAAAATCTACCTTTCTTTGTTATAGTTTCCCTTCTAGGCCCCCAACACACATCTTCATTTTTACAAACCAACTTCTGGTCCCCACCTATAAGTAAAATTTCTTGCAGAAATCTGATTTTCTCCCAGAATTTTTTAAGCTCCATTATAGCAGTTTTAGGTGGAATACATGACTGTGTAATCCTCTTCCCTTGCCAGTAGCCCCTTAGTACTACAAATCTACCATTATTGTTTTTTTCCCTCTTTTGTCACTATTGGAGGCCCTCTTGCAATTAATATAAATACTCCTCTTTTCCTTTGCCCCAGATATTCTGCTGAATTATCATTCTTGAAACATTTCTTTATCAAATTCACATGTTCAATTCTTTCCAGGTTTGTCTCCTGCGGTATAACTACATTTTAATATAGTTCACTACTGTCTCTTTATTGATCTGGTAAAAGCTTTTGACACAATTCCTCATGCAGGCATAGTAGAAAAGCTAAATCAGCTGGGAATATAACTCTATGTTATGTGCTCATTGGAGAATGGTTCACAGATAAGATACAGGAAATCAAAATAGGTTAAGTTACCTCCACTAAGAGACCAGTCACCAGTGGAGTCCCCCAGGGTTCCCTGCTGAGACCTTATCTGTTTGGTGTCTATTTTTCTGAAGCAAAAGCCAGTACCAAGGGGCTCTGACTGACTAAGTTTGTAGATGACTGCAAGCTAGGATCAGTCATTTAATTCCCAAATGACTTAGCCATCCTGTAGGAAGATTTGTCCCAAATAAATAACTGGTGCCAAAGTCATGGACTGAAACTAAATGCCAAAAATGCATTATTGTATCTGTTGGAAGTCATCTATCCTAGGGAACAACTGCATTAAAAAAATATGCCCCTAAGAGATGATCCGGTTGTTCTGGGTTTGGGAACTTATGTGAACAGTGACCTAACTTTTGGACAACATATGTCCATTGGTGTAAGAAATGTCTTCTATATCGAACAGCTTAAAAGCAAAGGGATTGTGTCTAAATTTAGGGATGCCATTCTCCCCGTTTACTAAGCCCTCTCTTGGCCTGTTATTGAATATAATGCTCCCTTTGGCAGTTATTTGTCCAGACACATACAACAACTGTAAAGTCCAGTGAGACAATTTTTTAAAATGAATCAAGAGCTAAACAACATGTCCTATGTGGACTGACTCAGAGTCAGTATCCTACAGACTGTTAAGAGGTAACCTGTGTCTGGCATACAAGGATCCTCTGACCCAATACTGATTGATTTACTTCAAATCATCAAGTCAAATGGCATCAAAATACTCAATGTAGGGATCTAAACTTCTTCTGCAACATTAGCAGAACAGTTCAGGGAGATAGGTATATCTCCCAGAAGATACTGTACCCTGGAACATACTCCCAATCAACATAAAATAAAATTCATCCCTATCCATATTCAAGTGCAACTTGGATCTATGGATGTAAAACAGATAATTTACCCCAGGACTATCCCCTGAACTACTAATGGACAGGGGCATCTCCTTAATGCTTTATTCCATGCATGAGTCCCATCAAAGCAGTTATTTTCATTAGGGATAATATATGGCCAGTCTCTAACTAAATGGGATAGGGTAATTCAAGCACAAAAATATAAATTGGCTAGGATTGAAATGGCCCACATTGGCAGCTAGCTTTGTACTTAATTATGAACTTATCAAGCTTTACTCTCTTTCATATTAAGTGTATCTTTTTGTCTTTTACTCATGCCATGGTTAAAAAGGATCATTTGGCCAAGTTCAGTTCACCACTAGAAAAATGTAAAATAAAGGAAGAATGAAAGTAGCTGACTATTAAATTTAAAGCCTTACAAACAGTGGTTTGCTCTGTATCTTCAATGTTTTTCAAGATTTGTAAAAGATTATCAGTATACTGTTTTCACTGATCTCTGACCATTTTCCTTCTCAGTTTTCTTTTTTAAAATGTCATAGGGACATTGTTGTTTTCTGAATGTTACTTATGCCTAAGTGCCTCACAAGTTTATTTGAAATGTAATTTTATCTGAAATCTATTTTCCATTTATGTACTCTGTTTCATTGCAGATCTGAAGAAGAGGCACTTCCAGTTAAAAGAGTGGCTTGAAAAGGCAGTGGAATCTACTATGAAGAAAACATCATTTATATTAAAGTCCATATGGGCAGGTGGCCTGTACAACCCCGTGGCTTTGCTGATTGCCCTGAGACATGAATATGCAGTCTACAGTAAATGTCTACTGGATGAGGTATGTGTTTGTTGTTATGTATAATACACTGTACTCTTCTTTAGAGTCAAGAGTCCTAGGCTGTATTTTCACTCATTGTGTTTATAAGCAATAAAGGAAAACTACAATTCCTGCTACAGTTAACTCAAACCTTAGGCTGCTTTGTTCCCTACAGTATGGTTCTAGTATTGTGCAGGTACCAGAAACCTGCTTGTACTTTATACTACTTTCATTTCCTTGCCTTGGAATCAAAGGAAGGGAAAACCCAGGCACTTTTTAAGCATAACTTCTCATATACATTGTAGAGGAATTGGTCTCTGCATGCATTACATACACTAGACACAGAAAAATAGTACAGTTTTGTACCTACCATAAATGTAGATGTTCGAATATCCACATTGCTGCAGTCCTTACTTATGGGTAGTCCGCTGTCCTCGGTCGGCCCGAATACCAAAGTATTCGGCTGACGTCGGTCATGGGCGCCTAGATCTGACATCAGAGCGTCAGGGTATAAAGGCGCATGACCGACGTCATATCCTCAGTCTTTTCTTGCCCCAGATGTCAGAAGGCCAAACCAGAAAGGCCACAGCCAAAAACAGAATACCTCCCAAAAACATGCCCAACAACAACCATCACCTAAAGCATAGCACCAAGTCTAACTACAGTGGGGAAGGAGGGTATTGGACTGCAGCAATGTGGATCTTCGATCATCTACATTTATGGTAGGTACAAAACTGTACTATGTTCTTCATCTCACATTGCTGCAGTCCTTACTTATGGGTAGAATCCCAAAGCAACGGGAAAGGGAGGATGGTAAAAATCATAAAGCATTAGGGGCCGCTAAAATGCCCTGTAAAATTGCAGTGGCAAATCCAGCCCTAGACTTAGAATAAAGAGGAAGGTGGTAATGTTTAGAAAAGGTATGCACTGAACTCCAAGTAGCTGCCTCCAAAATGTCTTTTGTAGCTACCCCTTAGAAAGGCCGTAGAAGTAGCAGTAGCCCTAGTGGAATGAGGCCTGATTCCAGCAGGAATCTCCTTACCATGATGGGAATAACAGAAAGAAATACAAAACCCAATCCATTTAGAAATAGTTTGTTTTGAAACAGGTTTACCCTGTGAACCCAAAGCAAAAGAAACAAACAATTGCTGAGACTGTCTGAACTCCTTGGTTCTGCTCAAATAATAACGCAACTGCCTGTGAATATCCAAAGTATGCAAAATTTTCTCCCTTTATTTTGGGGTTTGCATAAAAGTAGGCAAATGAATAGTTTGATTTAAGGCCACACTAGAAACCACCTTAGGCATAAAGGAAGGATTAGTACGCAAAGATACCCTATCCTTATGAAAAATCAGGAAAGGCTCCACTGCCATGAGGGCCTGTAATTCAGAAACCCTTCTTGCAGAGGTAATGGCCAACAAAAAGCAGTTTTCCATGACAAATACTTTAACTCGGCAGTAGCTGCAGGCTCAAAAGGTTGTAGAGTAAGTTTTTCCAACACAAAATTGAGATCCCAAGCAGGAGTAGGAGCTCTACGTGGGGGTCTTATATTCTTTGCCCTCTAAGAAATTGCTTAAACCAAGGATGAGAGAATAAAGGAGGGTCACAATCATAGTGAGCAGAAATGGCTGCAGCATGGACCTTTATTGAGGAGAAAGACAAACCCTTGTCCAATAACTCAGTAAGATATTGAAGAGCAACACTTAAATCAGGTTTGGAGACATCAAAGTCCTTTCCTTTGCTCCAAATAAAAATCTCCTCCATTTATCAGCGTAAACTTTCCTGGTACTAGGCCTCCTGGCCTCCAAAATAACATTCAAAACTTGTTGTGGAAGCTGAGACCCTCCAGAGTCTAAAACAGAATATGCCAGGCTGTTAGATGTAGAGACTGAATCTTGACATTGAGGAAGTGACTGTCCTCTTGTGACAAAAGGTGCGGAATCAAAGGCAGAGGCCATGGAGGTTCTCGTACTAAGCTCCTCAGTAGTGGGTACCAGTGTTGTCGAGGCCAATCCGGTGCTATCAAAATCATGGTTGGCTTGTCTTGTCTGGCCTTCAAGAGTACCTTGGGAAGAAGAGGCAGAGGTGGAAAGGCATATACATGCAGATTGTTCCAACTGAATGATAGAGCGTCCACCTTCCAAGCTGTGTGATGAAACATTTTTGTGCAAAACTTTGGCAACTGGTAATTTAGTGCAGAAGCGAACAGATCTATGTCTGGAGTTCCCCATAACACTGTCAACTGTTGAAATACACGAGGATCCAATTTCCACTCGTGAGGATCCACTATTTGTCTGCTCAATACATCTGCTAAGGAGTTCTGTGCTCCTGGTAGAAACCTTGCCTGAAGATTGAGGTGTAGATTGAGAGCAGTTTCCCACAGAATCATCGCTTGCCTGCAAAGAGGGTAAGAATGGGTTCCCCCCTGCTTGTTGATGTACCACATGACAGTAGTGTTGTCTGTTTGAATCAACACCTGCCCTGGGTGAAGTAAATCTTTGAAAGCCATCAATGCAAACTGGACTGCTAACATTTCCTTCAAGTTGATATGCAAATGTTGGAGTTTGACAGGCCACGTGTTTTGCACCCATTTTCCATTGAGGTGTGCTCCCCAAGCCTTGTCCAAGGCATCTGTCATTAGAATCTGACTCGCCTCTGGCCGGGTCACAGAGAGTCCCTTGTTTAGGTGACATTCCTGAGCCCACCACAAAAACTCCTTCCGAATGCAAGGTATTATCTGAATGACAGTGTCCAGATCTTGGCAGTGCTGTGTCCATACATTTTTGAGATACCATTGAAGCTTCCTCATATGCAATTTGGCATTGGGAAGCACCAGAATACAAGATGCCATGAACCCCAAGGCTTGAAGGACTGTCCTTGCAGTCAGCCTGGACCGTAGAGACATTTGATGGAAATAAAGAGAAAGGCTTCTTTGTTTGTCCGGGGTCAAAAAGGCCATCTGGGAAGCTGTATTCAGTCTCACACCCAGAAAGCACATGTCCTGAGAGGGTACTAGACTGGACTTTGTTTCGTTCACAGAATACCCTAGGCATCTTAACACTGCCATCACATACTGTAGATGATGAAGAAGTTCGCCCTTTTCTTGTGCAATAATCAGGCAATCGTCCAAATAAGGATAAATCTCTATTCCTCTTAGTCTGAAAAATGCTATCACTGGAGCCAGAACCTTTGTGAACACTCTGGGCGCAGTAGATAAGCCAAAGGGCAATGCAGAGAACTGATAATGTAAATTTCCAGCCCAAAAATGCAGGTACCACCTGCAACTGGGCCTGATAGGAACATGAAGGTAAGCCTCTTTGAGATCCAGAGTAACCATCCAGTGATCTTTTCCCAACAGAGGTAAAAGTTGTTGTAAAGTCAGCATCTTGAACTTTGGAATGTCCAGGTAAGTGTTGAGGATAGATAAATCCAAAATTGGTCTCCACGTGTTCCCTTTCTTTGGAACTAGAAACAGGCGGGAATAAAATCCTAGGCCCACTTCTGACAGAGGAACTGGCTGTATAGCTCCTATTTGAAGAAGTAAAGAAATTTGTCAGTGAGCCTCTATCCTTTGCCGAGGAGGGACGTCTGGCATGCCTTTGAAAGGAGGCATGGTATGGAAATAGAACTTGTAACCTCGGTTTATAATGTCCAATACCCATTTGTCCTGGGTGACTAAATGCCAATTTTGCTTGAAAAGAGCCAACTTTCCTCCCAAAGGAGCTGCCAGGCAAGAAGAATCTGGCAGCTGAAAATGTAGGTCATTGGGCCTGTTTACGAAAGGACTGGCCCCTGCCCTCACCAGCAGATTGAGCAGGCGAACTCCATTGTCTCGGCCTGAAAGTACTCTGAGCTCTGCCCCTACCACGCCTAGATCTACCCCTAGACTGAGAATCAGAAGAAGGGTATGTCCACCCCTTAGTAGGCCAATTTCTACTAAACTTTGGAGGTTGTACCTGCAAAAAATCTTTAACAGTCTGCATAGACTTAGCCTTGTCTTCCATTTTCTTTAAGACTGACTCCACAGGAGGACCAAACAAAACTTCAGACTGTAAAGGGCATCCAGAATTCTAGACTTAACATGCTCAGACAAATTCTGATCCTTAAGCCAGGCGTGCCTACGAATAACTGAACCAGTGGCAGCCACCCTAGAAGAAGCCTGTAAAGCATCAAAACCACATTGCAAAGAGTGCTTACCCACCTGTTCAGAAACATGCACTAAATCCTGCAATTCTTTACACTCTATGCCCTCTGCCAAAGCATCCACTTTAGACCTTAGCTGAGAAAGGAGGAAATTCTGATACTTCAACATATGAAACTGGCAGTTCAAAGCTCTCATTGCTAAAGTAGAAGAGGTATACACCTTCTTACCCCATCTATCCAAAGCTCTAGCTTCCTTATCCAGAGGAACCGGATTCTTAACAACAGAGGCTCTAACACCCTTAGGCCCCTGACTAATAGTTTCTGGGTCCGCCCTAGGACTCTTATACAGATATTTATGAGCCTCAGGCACCCTGTAATACCTGTCCGGTTTAACTGGGGCAGGAGGCACAGAATCTGGATTAAGGGAAGCTCGAAAAACATCTGAAACAACATCCAAAACCGGAGGTATAGCTAAGGGTCTATGCTGTGGTAAAAACAAGAACTCCCTAAGTCTCTTCCGTGACTCAGAGTAATCCTGTCCCTCCCACTGAAAATGCTCCCTCATGGAATGCAGAGTTTCTGAAAAAGAAAAATCCTCTGGAGGAGAAGCAGAAGGAGTGGAATCCTCTGCATCAGAATCAGAATAAGGAGGGAAATCTTGAATGTCTTCAGCAGAAGATTCTGAATCATCTGAGGCCTGCTCCAAACTTTCCAACTCTGGCTCCATCCTGGGCCTTTTATCAGGAGGGGGCATAGAACCTCTAATTAAAGTAATCAAATCCTCTGCCATTTTAAGCATGTGCTTTTTAGGCACAGACCCTGAAGAACCAGAACTGACACCAGAGGAAGGCAAGACAGACCTGCCCTTAAAAGGAGCCTTAGAAACAGTAGCAGAAGGCCTAACCACCTTAGGCATAGAAGGGAGAATAGTAACCTGAGAGGCCCCTTCAGCCTGACCTGCCTCCTGAGAGGCCACATCCTGTAAAATCAAAGTTTCCCCCTGGGACTCAACAGAAACTTCAGCCGGATCCACCTGTTCAGCTGTAGCTTCTAAAGGTCCGGCGTCCGAAACGGACGAATCATCCTGCCTAGGCTTTAAAGATTTGTCTTTGCACTTCTTAGTAGAAGCAGGCGTCGGAACATCCGACGGCATATTATAATTACACCTCTTGCCAAAGACTAACCTAGCACAATCTAACCTCTGTTTTATAGTGCGCTTATTAAACCTAGCACAAAACCGACACCCGGCAACGTCATGCTCCGGTCCCAAACAAGGAATACAAAGCGAGTGGTAATCTCTATGCGGTATCTGTTTCCCACAAGAAATACAATTATTCACTTTTTCTGACATCCGGTAAGTAACTGAGGCAAGAAAAAACAAAAATATTCCCCAACGGGGTACTTAGCCCAACTTGGTATCGGTCTGATACTCCGAAAACGAAAAATTCAGAATGCCGAACGGCACTTGCAACGCTGCTTCTGCATCGGACCATGCGGCAAAAAAGACTGAGGATATGACGTCGGTCATGCGCCTTTATACCCTGACGCTCTGATGTCAGATCTAGGTGCCCATGACCGACGTCAGCCTAATACTTTGGTATTCGGGCCGACCAAGGACAGCGGACTACCCATAAGTAAGGACTGCAGCAATGTGAGATGAAGAACATCTGTAGTTTACCCTGTCAGGTACTACTGTCAATCTTATTCAGGTAATTAGTTCTGCTGATGTCAGGAGCTCAGCAGCCGTAATAAAAAAGAAAGACAGCGGTGTGAATCTCTTTTCCACTGCCTTTATTGAAGATTGGAAGAGAACGTACACTGATTCACAGCTGTTTTCTATGTAGCCATGCCTTTCATATTAAAACAACGTAATTAGATCAGTCAGGTGTTTAAAAGCAGTTGTCACCTCTTCTGACAAATTTACATAAGCAGCATCCCAGTATCAAAATACTCAGCTTTAAATGTTGGTTGTTTATACTGCTATATATATTAAGATGACTTAAATGTAGTATCAAAGATATCTGTGATATTTGTTCTTGTAATTCTTGTAAAGTATCAAGGCATTTACCATTTTCATGCCCCCCCAGGACAGAACTCCCCAAATCAGGACTGCTGTATAGGAAGTAAGCCTGGTGGCAACCCCATCAACTAGGTGCACTGATACTGTTTATAAAAAGGTATTTTATGCTTTCTTCTGACATTCTTCCAGAGGGGGATGTGTATCTTGTGCACAGATCCATGAGAAGCGAGATCTCTCACTGAGTTAATCTTTGCACAGGTAGAGTGTATGAGTATTTTTTAGTCTACAAAAAAATGTAACCTTGATGGCAACCAAGACATATAGCTGAATTTACTGTAGCATGCATGTGTTATGTGCTCTTTCATTAAAAACAATAGAAAAAGGAAATCAGAAGTACTTTAACTCTCTCTCTCTATATATATATATATATATATATATGCATGTACATGTGAGTACATTTGTGTAATGCACATCTTACATGTATGTATAGAAGCATGTGTGTGTGCACAATTGACGGATAATATGCGTGTGTGTGTGTGTGTGTGTGTGTGTGTGTGTGTGTGTGTGTGTGTGTGTGTGTGTGTGTGTGTGTGTGTGTGTGTGTGTGTGTGTGTGTGTGTGTGTGTGTGTGTGTGTGTGTGTACAGTAGTGACACTTCACCTCCCAATCTGCAGTTAGGTAAAGTTAAAGTATCTGTATTGTACAGCGTAATCACCAAAATTGTCTTTCTATTAACTTGGTATAAAAAACTCACTTGAATGTATGTGTTTTGCAAAGTGCAGTCAATTTATTGTTTTAAATCTTGAGATGCCTCTCTTTTAAAGTTGTAAATGCTTTTACTTTAATATATCTTTTGAACTTTTTCAAAGTAGCTTTGTATAAGTAACCACGGAGCTGGTTAATTTCCCAGTCAGACTTTCCAGGTAAAAAGATGTAAACAGTTAAGTAAATAAAAAGTGGTAGTGACGGGGTTGAAGCTCCAGGCTTGCACATATGAAATAGGCTTTCCATGTCTGTTTTCACTTTAATCTGAAATCTTGTGCTACTGAAACACTAAATAGGCTGCCTATAATTTTCAGCTCCATATACACTAGACACATAATTCAGCACTGAGTACAGGTGAGGCAGAGTATGGCTGAACTACAAAGCAGAGAGAGTAAAACACTGACAGATGAAAACCAAACACTCCATTTCTCATTAATCAATTTATTAACCTTAGGCATAGCTGACTTTAGGCACTAGTGAACCCTGCTGTTGCTGGGGACCACAGGCAGTAAGCTATCTTATCTTGATATTTTGTAACGTCTGTTAAACCAGCAAAAGCTAGTGCAGCAGTCTTGCACACTTAATAAACAGGTGAGTAATAATAACTCTTATTCTAATTTTTAAATTGGTTATAGTAATTGTGTTTTGTCATGTAAAAGGTTTCACAATTCTATTAAATATTTTACCATTGACATAGCGCCCATGGCATGGTTAAATCCTGCCTGTGGAAATACTATCCACTAACATTAGCAAGCAAGCTTTAGTTATTTGCAATATCCATGGCTGCAAGGGGCGGGGTTTAATCATCCTTCACTGTGTGGGGGCCCCCCAAAAAAGCTGCTTCTGGTTGGGGAAAAAAATGAGGAGAAAAAATGTATTAATTTTCTGATTATGTTCTTTGACTGAAAAGGGCTGAGATATGACCCTGTTAGTATAAAGCTGATAATGAACACAAGCAAGGTATGTACTAGAGAGATCAGTAGCCCAAACTGACCGATCTCAGTGTTTACCTTGGATTTTAAGAAGAGCTGATGCTTCCAATTTTCAGGGATGGTTTTTTCATTAAGGGAGTTTTATAAATATTGGCAGAGCACCAGATATTGTAACTCTCAACTTCTTTGCTCATGAATTCTAGGCAAAGCCAAAAATAATAGAAGAATAAATGCTCAAAACCAGAGATACATTTTAAACATTACTCTAATTCACTTACAAATGAATAAAATAACACATTTTGTATCATTGTACATTTTTTTGGACAGTGAGAGGTATGAAACTCTGATCCCTGGATTTATTAACTGTATGTAATCCTGAATGATTTATCAGCAAATCAAACTTTTGATGAGGGACAGAGCAAACTTATGAGGCAAAATGTGAAATCAAGGATAGTGATAAGTATGCACTACTCCTCAATGAGGTAAATAAAAGTGACTTACACCTGCTACGGTTTGACGACTGATAAACAGTCACTGATCTGGTGTGGCAGTACTTGTGTTGCATAATGTATTACTATTTGCTGAAATAAGTGCAAGACTAGTATTGCTCAGGCGTATGCTTGCTTGTGTGGATAAAACAATAACTGACTTTTGTCTGTGCACACACCTAGTAATGCCAGGATTCCACATCCCAAACTGTATAAATGGAAATTCACCTGGAATTAGTGGCAGCCTCTGCTCTCAATCACAGCCATTCTAAAACCAGCCCAGATCAGATGTGTGTGTACTTAGGGTTTCTGTAGATTGTGTGTGTGTGTGTGTGTGTGTGTGTGTGTGTGTGTGTGTGTGTGGAGGGGGGGGGGCTGGGGATTGTGTAGTCATTACTTCTTTAATTTTCATCATTGTCAAAACTTAGAGGTATGTGCAGAAGATCATTATAGCTTGTGTTTGCGCTGGGAACAGTCTGGTCATTCCTTTTTTTTTTTTTTTTACTTTTCTTACAGACATCAGGGGTGTACAAAGAAGGTTATAACTTGTGTAGGGGTAATGTACTGTCTAGGGGCAGCACAGTGGAATGTGTTGCTGTAATCAATAATGTTAAGTTGTCTATCTCGCCTTCATTCTTGCTGGATGGGTTCGGAGCCGACCTCGGCTCCGACTCGGCCACTCTAAAAGCTCGAGAGTTGGTTCCACCGGCTCGAGGCTCCCCTTATATCCCACAATGCTAGGCGTGAGTTACCTCAGATCTCGTTTGCCGCTACAGCGATCGAGGTGTGTTTTCTACCGGCTCCAGGTTAGTGAAAGTTAGACTAGTTTAAATTCTTTAGACTTAAGCTAGCTTAGTGTATTTTTCTTTCCCCTTAGTGTAGTGGATATTATCCCTTCATATCCTTTATCCAGCCCCTTTTTTCTAAAGAACTTATAGTTCTTTCCCTAGGCCTTTGGGCCCTCCCTTCCCTATCCTTAGGGTGTGTATGTGTTGATTAGGGAATTTTAACTTAATTACCTTTAGTTTAATTTTTCCCTTTGAATCCCTATCAGTGTAATCTGTGTGTGTGTGTTTTTTCTGTGTGTGATTACACTTAGGGTCCTTAAGTATGTCCAAGGATACAAAGGTCTCAGGCTTCAAGAAGTGTGACTCGTGCTGTCAGAAAATGTCTCTGACAGACGGTCACACTTCTTGTGTGTATTGCCTGGGACCTTTACACCTGCAGGACTCTTGTGCTGTATGCCATGGCTTCAGCCCTAGAGTCCTGCAGGAAAGAAAAAATAAACTCATTTTGAGGGGTTTAATCAAGCCTGAAGGTTCCCTCTCTGTGTCATCAGGGAAACCTTCTAAGGCTTCCAAGACCTCGGCTCCAGCTTCAGAGTCGAGGCCTAAGGCTCGAGCCTACTGCTTCATCGGCTCCGGCTGGAGCCGATGAGTCTTTGACTGCAGTATCTGTGGTTTCCTCGGCTCCAGCCGGTGCCGAGGCATTAGAGATTCCTGGGTCAGCTCCGATCAGACCATCGGAGCCGACATCTAGAAAGAGATCGAGGTCACCGTCCCTTGGCTCCGTTCATTCGGCTCCAGCGTCTCCCTTGCTGTCTGAACGGAGCCATAGATCTCACTCCTCCAGGTCATCGAGGCTCTCAGATCACGACCTCCAGAGGGTAGTGAATAGACTTTTGAAGTCCGAGGCACTGGCCCAAATGCTCCAGAGTCCGACTCATCAGTCGATGCCTCAACTAGTTCCAATAAATATTCCTCCTCCGACTCCTTTGAGCTCGGAGCCGGGGCGTCTCGGGACCGAGACTGTGGTAGCGTCGGAGCCGATACAATTGTCTTCGGCACCGTCATCGGCTCCGATTTCTTCTCTTGAAGAATCTCGGCGCCGGGCTTCCCTCGTCGGCTCCGAGGGGGTGAGTGGCATCGGACCCTTGTCCGACCCCCCTCTCCCTCTCGGTGCTTCGGCGCTGGTGAGTTCAGCTCTGACATCGGCCTCGGAGCCATCTCTGTCGGTGCCGAGGGAGGTTCTCAGCTTCTCGGAGCGGGGACCTCTGGCTCTGCCGGACAGGGGTGCGTTCGAGGTCATGCGGAGTGTGTTGGAACCTTGTTCGACTCCACAGTCGGCTCCGTCCACCCCTCCCTCTTCGGTGCCTTTGGTTATGTCGACTCACTCCCTCATCCCAGACCGCAGAGAGCTAGCTCCTCAAGAATCCCCTGTGGGGATCTCATCCTCTTCCGAGGCCTCCCCTGAATTGGCAGGGGAGCCCCCTAGGAAGAGAAAGTGTAAGAGGAAGCACATAGACTCACCTGAGCCTGTCACCTCTGCCACAGATTTAGAGGATTCCGAGGGTTCCCCACGTTCCCCTTCTGAAGATGTCTCTTTTGCAGACATTCTAGAGATCTTGAAACAGAGGGGAAATTGGCCAGCCCTTAACCCTTCGGAGGATGAATCTGTGTATCTTGAGGCGTTTGGCTCTCGCCCTTCCACCTCCTGGGTGTCCCCCCCCTTTGATCCCCTCATGCAGGTGGTTGCAAAGAAGGCCTGGACGGCTCCTGATTCAGTGGACCCTACCCCCAGGAGACCTTCCAAATTTATAACAGCACCAACTGACAAGCAATTTCTAACAAAAGGTGTTTCTGTGGATGCTATGGTGGTAGCTACTGCCACCAAGAAGGAACTAGCTGATCCTTCAGTGCCTGTTCATCCCCCTAACAAAGAATCTAGGTCTATGGACAGGTACGGGAAGCGGATGTTCTCGTCAGTGACCTTTGCTATGCGTTCGCTGAATTACCTATGCCATTTTACTCGTCTTCAAAGGGACTTGATCAAAGAAGCGAGTGACATGTTGAAGGATCCTACGGCTGCGGGTTTTCAGGACAAGATGAACACTCAGCTGGCTACCCTGAACTCCATAGCTAACTCCTCCATGCGCCTCCTCTCTTATGCGGCTGATGGAGCGAGCAGGGCCGCAGGAACAGGTGTGGCCTTACGCAGGCATGCCTGGATGCGGCTATGCAACTTTGCGGACCCCTTTAAAATGTCATTCACTAATTCCCCGTTTGATGGATCATCTCTTTTTGGTCCTCAAGTGAAAGAAACCTTGACGAGGTGCGAGACAGATGGCAAGACTCTTTCTGCCGTCGGAGTCCGTTTCTCCACTCCTTCTAGGCCTTACCCCAAAGGCCAGAAAAGTGGAAAAATGTGGTTCCATAAACAATCTCAAGGGACTTAGCCTGACGACAGAGTCGGTTCCCGCCAGAGGCAGAGGGGAACAACAATGGTAGACGCCGCCCTAGAGGCAGGGGGTCCAGAACCAGGGCAATCGAGAAGCCTTCTCTGATAAGCCCTTTCAGCATCCCTGAGGTGTTGCCCGACTGCCCACCTTCGGAGGCAGTCGGGGGAAGATTGTCTCTGTACCCAGAAGCCTGGCTATCCCTGACTCAAGACAAATGGGTACAGTCCATCATTTCGAAGGCTATTCCATTCCCTTCGTTCGCATTCCAAACCAATCAAAAAAATCCCTTCCAGATGTTCCACCCGCTCAAAGGGATCTTGCAGCTTTGGAAATTTCAAAGCTGCTTGCAAAAAGAGCAATACAGCCAGTTCCAGCAGACCAGCAAGGATCCGGAATCTACTCCAGGTTCTTTTTAGTTCCAAAGAAAACAGGGGACTGGAGACCAATTTTGGATCTCAGTATCTTGAACAAGTCAGTCAAGAAAACAAGATTTCGGATGGTCACGCTGCAGTCCATCCTTCCCTATTGGGAAAGGGAAACTGGATGTGCTCTATAGACCTTCAGGATGCATACTATCACATAAAAATGAACAGACGCTCCAGAAGATTCCTCTGCTTCAGACTGGGAACCAGTCATTTTCAATTCAGGGCCCTGCCCTTTGGTCTCACCACTGCCCCCCGGGTGTTTACCAAATGCATGGCAGTGGTAGCTTCTCACCTGAGACGTCAAGGATTCCAGGTGTTTCCATATTTGGACGACTGGCTCCTCACAGCTCCCACCAAGCATCTTCTTCTATTGGCCAAGGACTACACCTTTCGCATTTGTCAAAATTTAGGCATTTCAATAAATTGCGAAAAGTCTGTTTTGTCGCCTTGTCATACTATTACCTTCATAGGCGCAAATCTAGACACAGTCAACATGTCTGCGAGACTAACAGATCAGAGAATAACAGACATACACAAACTGGTCTCGCTCCTCTTCAGCAGCAACAGAATCAAAGCCAGGTTAGTTCTGAAAGTGTTGGGGATTATGGCGGCTGCCATACCTCTGCTTCCATTAGCCAGATTCCACATGAGAATCCTTCAATGGATGCTCTTCACGCAATGGTCATACCAGCAACTTCCGATGTCCCACACCATCATGATTACGCAAACATGCAGAAATCATCTTCTGTGGTGGATGTCTTCCCCTCAGCTCTTGTTGGGAAGACCCTTTGTCCCTTCCCCTCCGGTTGCTACTCTGACAACGGACGCCTCCCTGATCGGGTGGGGGGGGCATTATCAGGGCAGAACTGTCCAGGGCACATGGCAACCAGACGAATGCCACTTGCACATAAATGTTCTAGAGATGAGAGCAGTGCTTTTAGTGTTGCAAGCCCTTCAAGACTCTCTTCCCTTGGGAACGATAGCAATCAGACGGACAATATGTCTGTAGTGTGGTATATCAACAAACAAGGCGGAACCAGGTCCTACCCCCTGTGTCGAGAAGCACTCAGACTGTGGCAATGGGCGATTTCTTCTCAGCGGTTTCTGATAGCAACGCACATCCCCGGGAAGTCCAATCAAATCACGGACAAATTGAGCAGAGCTATCCTCATGCCTCACGAGTGGTCTCTGAAAGACTCTGTTGTGAGAGAAATTTTTCTCAAGTGGGGTCAGCCTTGCTGCGACCTTTTGCTACTCCCAAAACAGCAAGTGCAGAGATTATTTCACCCTATTCCCTTTACCAGGCCAACCCAGCAGAGACGCTCTAGTCCAAGTTTGGCCCCGGGGACTTCTGTATGCATTTCCTCCCTTCCCACTAATCTCTCAAGTGATACAGAAAGCTATCGCTCAGAAGGCCTCGTTGATCCTCATTGCTCCTTACTGGCCTCGACAGGTTTGGTTCCCCTTTCTTCATCATTTTCTGTTGGAGCGACCTTGGCATCTGGACCTAGTTCCAGATCTTTTGATCCATCAGTCGGGTCAGTTTCATCGCTCCCTTCCCTCTCTGAACCTCACTGCTTGGTTCCTCCAGTTCCAACCTTAGCCAGGCTTCCTCAAATATCTCACTCTGTCCGAGATATTTTGATAGCTTCCAATAAATCTTCCACTCGAATGATTTATTTGAGTAAGTGGAAACGTTTCGCCTATTGGGCTCAAGGAAGGGACATAGATCCTTTCACTGCTTCCATCCAAATGGTCCTTGATTTTCTAGCTGAACTCTTCCATGCAGGTTCATCTCCATCTACTCTTAAAGTTCAATTGGCAGCTATTTCTAACTTTCATGTGGGCATTTCAGAGTCTGCCATAATGTCCCACAAGCTTTGCAAAGCATTTTTGAAGGAGTTTTTCTTCTCAGACCTCCTATAAGAAATCCTCCTCCTCCTTGGGACCTAAATTTAGTTCTTAGTTCTTTGATTCTTTCCCCTTTCGAACCTGTAGCCTCCTGTTCTTTAAAATTGCTATCATGGAAGACACTCTTTCTGGTAGCTATTACTTCAGCTAGAAGAGTTTCAGAACTTCATGCACTCAGCTGTCGACCTCCTTATCTGTTGTTCCATAAGGACAGGGTATCTTCTGAACCAACCCGTCCTTTTTACCTAAGATAGCCTCGGCGTCTAACCTAAATTAAAGCATTGACCTTCCTGTGTTTTTTCCAGAATATTCTAACAGGTCTGAACAGAAATTGCATTGGCTAGATGTTCATCGTCAGTTAAGGTACTATTTGGATAGAACCAAACAATTCAGAAAATCTGACCAGCTGTTTGTCTCTTATGCAGAAGGCAGAAAGGGACTTTCAGTTTTAAAGGTATCATTATCTAGATGGCTAACATCTCTGATTTTCCTTGTTTATGAAATTAGACACCAAAAGCTGCCTAACAAACCTAAAGCCCATTCTACCAGAGCTTTGGCTACTTCTATAGCCTTCCAAGACAGACTGCCTATTGACACCATTTGTGCAGCGGCTACTTGGGCTACTCCTCACACTTTCATTTCTCATTATAAGTTGGATTTAGCTTCTAGGCATAGAGCTAACTTTGGTTCCACTGTTCTCAAGAGTCTGTTCCGTTAGGCCACCCAGGACAAGGTGCTAGGGACGCGGTCCCATCCAGCAAGAATGAAGGCGAGATAGACAACTTAACATATAGAAGTTATGTTCTTACCATAACGTTCCATGTTAGTTGTCTTCTTCTCGCCTTCTTCTTGCGTCCCACCCTCCTTCCCCCTGGCCTGGACAGACCTAGAGGAGTTTTGATTGTGACCTCTCTTTCTACCACCTCTTACTTTAGGTATATGCTGCTGTGCATATTTTCCTGGATCAGGATGTAGGTCACCCTTCTCTTCTCCCTGGTTTATAGAGGTGGACTTTGTTTATAGTTATTCTGTTACTATTATAAGCTGGGCCTAGCTTACAAACGAGATCTGAGGTAACTCACGCCTAGCATTGTGGGATATAAGGGGAGCCTCGAGCCGGTGGAACCAACTCTCGAGCTTTTAGAGTGGCCGAGTCGGAGCCGAGGTCGGCTCCGAACCCATCCAGCAAGAAGAAGGCGAGAAGAAGACAACTAACATGGAACGTTATGGTAAGAACATAACTTCTATTTTTTTCACTTACTTCATAATCACACATAGGTTCATAGGTTCATAGGTAGGTACTAGGCTATTGGCCCTAGTGCCTATATAAGCCTAGCCAAGGGTACCCTGGCTTTCGCCACCCAAGAAAATTATTTTCCTGTGCCACTGTCGAGCAGAGCCACAGAAGTGATCCCCGGGGTGAATTTCCTATCTCCCATCAAATCATCAAGATTTTTCTTGAAGAGTGCTAATGAAAAGCTTTGTTTGATATAGATAGGTAGTTTGTTCCAGAGTATGGGAAGTCTCTGGGACAGGAATCTATCCCTCCAGCATGTTCTGTTTATTGTGGTGAGAAGGTTTAGGTCCCTAGAGCGTGTAGCTCGTAGGGATTGGGATTTCTTTAAGTGGAGCATGTCTAAAAGCTCTGGGTTTGACATAGCTTTGTGTGTTAGGCAGAGATCGCCTCTGAGTAGGCAATATGCGATGGAGTAAAGCTGCAGTTTTTTGAGATGGTCTGCATAGGGCATCTGTTTGAGGCTGGTAATCCTCTTTGTGAGGTATTTCTGTGGCCTTTCCAGTTGTTGTAGATGTCTTGTGAGGTACATATGAAAAGGGGCATTTTACACTATAATGGGTCTAATGAGTGATGAGTAGAGGGGAACAATGAACTCTTTTTTCCTGGATGAGAAACCTTTTGTGATGAGGCGTGCCACGTAGAAGGATTTCCTGACTATTGTGGCGATGTGATTATCAAAGGAGAGACTACTGTCCACCTGTGTCCCAAGGTCTCTTATCGCACTTTTGGTGTTTAGTAGACTACCTCCTATGTGGTAGTTCATGGGTACAGAGTTTTTACCAAAAGGGATGACAATGCACTTTTTGGCATTGAGCTTGAGGCCATGGCTTTGACACCAGGCATCTGTCTCAGCGAGGCCCTTTTGTAGGATGTCCACATCTTTTGGAATTTTGTTTATGTCTCCTAGTTTGCAGTCATCTGTGAACTTCGTTAGCCAAAGACCTTCTGTGTTGGCCTGTACTTCAGAGAAGTAGATACCAAACAGGACAGGACCCAGGACTGAACCCTGTGGTACTCCACTTGTCACTGGTCTGAAGTTGGATTTGGAGTCTGCTACTTTCACAGTGTGGGTTCTGTCAGTGAGCCAGTTGGCAACCCATCTTGTGACATAGGGATTTATACCTAGTTTAGTGAGTTTATCTATAATTCCAGAGTGGGGAATGGTGTTGAAAGCCTTGGAGAGATCTAGATAAGCTGTGTGAACCACCTTACCCTCATCTACGTCTTTGGTGACTGCTTCAAAGAAGTCTATCAGGTTTAGGAGACATGATCTGCCTTTTACAAACCCGAACTGGGTGGGGTCCTGAGTTTGGAGATTACCAATGTCATTGTTTATAAGTTCCATGATGATACGTTCCATAGCCTTGCAGACCAGGCTCGTTAGGCTAATGGAGTGGTAGTTTCCGGGGTCTGTGGTGGCTCCCCCTTTGTGGAGTGGGATAACTGTCACTGTGCGCCACTCAGTGGGCACATAGTCTGAGGTAAGGCTATGATTGAACATGGTACTTAGGTGGGGTGCCAGTTCGTTCTGTAGTTCATGTAGAACACAGCCTGGGATGTTGTCAGGTCCCATGGATGCTGTGTTCTTGGCTTTGGAGAGTGTGTTTTTTACCTGTCCAGCTGTGATTACAGGAACTTTGCTTTCTTCTGGTATAGAGATGAGCCCTTTAGGGGATGACAGGAGGGTAAAGATAGCACTGAACCTATCTGCCAGGATGTTGGCAATATCAGTTGGTTCTGTACATTTAGTGCCATTGCACTGTAACTCAGAGCAGATCTGAGTGTTGCCATTGAGATTCTTGACATAGCTATAGAATGCTTTGTGGTTGTCTTTAGAGTCAGTAGCGATTTTGTTTTCATAACTAGCTTTGGAGGATTTTATGGGGGATCTCAGCTTCTTACTGAGGCTGACCAGGGAGTTTCTCCAGTCATGGGATTTTACTCTTTTTTGCAACAGTTTCTTTCTTCTGTTGTAGAGTTTGTTTATGGCAGGGGACCACCAGATTGGCTTCCTTTTTTTGGAGGATGGCATCTTGGTTCTGTTAGGGATTGCATGATCCATGCACTCGTTTAAGTGCTTATAAAGTGCATTTGTGTAGGATTCCGCAGTCATACCTGTATTGTCTGTCAGCATGGGTGTCGTGAAGTTTGCCACTTCTGTCTTAAGAAGTGTGAAGTTGGCTTTGGAGAAATTTTTTACTGTGGTTTCCCTAATGGGGGGTGGGGGAGGGATGTGGATATCTAGGGTGATTAGCTTGTGGTCATATCTGACCAATGAGGAACTGACCTCTGGTGTGGAGCACTGGTTGCCCATGTTGGTAATAACCAGGTCTAGGATATTGCTGCCCCTGGTGGGGGTGTGGATAAGTTGATCCATGGCATTGGAATTTATGAATTCCAGAAAACATTGAGCACAAGAGTTGGTACATGAGTAGTTTTCCCAGTTAATGGTACGGTAGTTGAAATCACCCATTATTAGGGTGTTAAGTTGTACCGCAATATTTTCCAGTCTATCAAGAAATGAGGAGTGGGAATCCTGGGGCATGGTGGGGGATCTGTAGCAAGCTACAATTTGGATTGCGGTCTTGCCCAGAGTTAGTTGCACTTGGATAATCTCGGATGCATTATGCTGAGCAACTAGCCTGGAGGTGTGGATATCCTTAATGAATATGGACATGCCTCCGTCTTTAGTGTTTCGGTCCAGGTTGGGTGGCCGAAAGGTATGGTATGAATTATAGCCTGGTAATGCAGGGGAT
This sequence comes from Protopterus annectens, assembly GCF_019279795.1. Taxonomy (NCBI): domain Eukaryota; kingdom Metazoa; phylum Chordata; order Ceratodontiformes; family Protopteridae; genus Protopterus; species Protopterus annectens. The sequence goes on along the minus strand of NC_056747.1, from coordinate 499,448,897 downwards.
ACTCTCTGGAGCCTTGAACCAGGTCTCTGTCACTGCACAGATGTGGATGTTCTCCATTTTAAGGAGTGCCTTGAGTGAGTGCATTTTGAGGTTTAGACTTCTAGCATTGAGTAGCAAGCATTAATACAGGTGGCTGCCTTTGGAGTTTAGGGGTTAGGAGTGAGGAGGTATACTACTTATATGTATGACTGCAGTCACTTGAAATACATGAATTTGGTGGCCATGTGAGCATCTGCTTTCATCCCAGTCTAATACCAGAGGGATGCACAGGCAGTGACTTTCTTTTCTGTTTGAGTTGCAGGGGTTAAGGAAGCAGGCATATTCCCAGGTAGGGTATGGGTATCCTCACAACAAACTGGCTTGTTTATTGTAAGCTACTATTTTGTCAGCTTTGAACATGGACACGATGTGTGTCTTCCATGAAAGAAAAAGGAAGACTGAAACTCTTTTCTTATGTGATTTTTGTTCACACCACCACTGGATTTACAGGTTGGGAAAATGCTCTAAAATGCACCCCAGAGCATCTATTACCCTATGGCTTCTGAGGTCCCAGCTTAATTGACTAATTTTCTAAAAGGTTATTACTGTTCTGTTTTGGTCAGAAAAGGTGTATTGAAAGGATGCAATGAAAACTAGAGCTGAACAGCAATACAGTGACTTTCTTTCCATGATCATAATTTCTGTTCAAGCCATCATTGTATGAAAAGGTTGTGTTAAAAAAAAAAAAGACTTTAAAATGCATTTCAGAGCATATGGAAAGTTGTCACATCTTAAAAAAGCTCAAGAGTTAAGGCAAAATCTAAGAAGAAGAATGCAAATGTCATGTGCATGGTGTGGGGTGCCCAAGATGGGGGAACAGAGGGCAGCCCTGGAGGATGTGTGTGTGTGTGTGTGTGTGTGTGTGTGTGTGTGTGTGTGTGTGTGTGTGTGTGTGTGTGTGTGTGCGTGCGTGTGTGTGTGTGTGTGTGTGTGTGTGTGTGTGTGTGTGTGTGTGTGTGCACGCGCGTTGAGGTGGGAATGAAACACAGTTGTTGCAATGTAAATGCCAGTAAATGTATGGTGGACCAACATAGTGTGGTACACAGGCTTGCTGCAATCTTAGAGTATTGCAACTACAGGTCAGTCTGTGTATATTGCTCCTAAAACTTTGCTACATGGAGTAAAAGGTTGCTTAGGAAGGGTGGCACTGACAGTGTAATACTTAGACTAGAAGTGTACAGGGGGGCCCCAACTTGACATTTGCTTGCCGCCACCAAAATGCTAATACTGGCCCTGATCTTAGGTAAGCAGTGCTGCGTATGGATAACAACTGAAACTGATTGAGTGGGAAGCTGAAAAGCATAATGTAAAGAGTAGAAAAGGTGTGACTAAAGTGTATGAAAGACAGGAGTCAAAGTGATGCAACAGTTTCTGTGCAACACTGGGAAAAACAGTGGAAGAAAATGTACTGACAAAGTACACTACAATGCATCTTCAGACATTAAGTGCATTGACATAGCATGCTTGCTACATCTGTGCAGCTGGTGGATGAAAAAAAAAGATGACGAGCAGCCCTTCTTCAGTTTGTGCTGTGCCTTTTTATCATTGTACAAAGGAAACTGCGGACTATGTAATATATTGTAATGGAACATCTTTATTTGATGGCCATTTGTGCTTGTCTCACTGTCGTTGCTTGTGTTCATGTTGGTCACACAGCTGTTGTTTTCTGGTCTGATAATTGTGGAGTTTGTCAGGGGTGAAGAGATATTAGTGGATGAGCAGAAGACTGCCCCTTTTTAGTATTAGTAAGCATTCCTAAAGTAGCTATGCACATTCTTTCACAAGTGATGATTACTAAGCAGAAAGTAAACTGGGGAACCATACAAAGAGCAAAACATACACATATGAAAACAAATGTAAAACAGTACATGAGCAAGAGAATATCTTTGATGTAATTTGTAAAGTCAGCTATGGGGAAGTGCGCTGAAAATAGAACGAAATGTAATAGGAAAAGGCACTGTAGAAAGGAAATGTTTTGCACGTTAAATGTATCATCACTGCAATTATAAAAAAACATTACAGAAAAGATTAACATGCAGTGAAAAGGTATGAATTTCTTTGGACACTTACTGAAACCCACAGCCACAAAGCTAATAGACTGAAAAAGCATAACATGAACACAGTACAGTGATAATTGTGATACGTATTGAAAAAAGTGAATAAAGGTGTGGGGACTATAGGTTTATACAAAGTTGCTAAGCATGCAGTCCATGAGAACATTAAGGAGTCTATCCCAAGTTCCCAGTTGTTGCATAGCACTCCCTGGTTAAGTGATTTTCTCAAGGTCACACATTAGGAAAATGAAGATGGAAAGATTCAATCCATGTACTCTTAGCACTGGAAGCAGAACTTTAATCCTCTGCACTTACTGCCAGACATATCGCAAGTCCAGTTAGTTGAACAGGAATGGGTTGCTGCATACCTCGATTCACTGATGGTTGTAACCATCAGGAATGCAGTTTCTTGCAGAAGTACATAGAGTGATTTCTAAATCCTATGAAGCTCAGAGGATAAGTAGTACTTGTGTCATTATCAAGGAGTCAGTTTTGCTGAAGAGTAAAAAGAGAAAAGCATGATGCCAGAAGACATCTGTGCCACAAAAAAGTTATTCAAAGTAAGTAATAGAAAGTTGGTAATATCTGGCTGTAGAATTGCAGAACAGCATAGTAAGGAGAAAAAAATAACAACATTAGTTAAAAAAACAAATGCAACTGTTAAAAAATTTCCAACAATATTCTGCCCCTCCCCCCAAAAAAAATCTTCCCACTGCAGGGACTGAGGAATAGAATTATTTTTCAGTCTCTTAATTGCACTGTGACATTATTAAGGAGTCATGTTTATAGAAGATAGATTTCCTCTACTTTAACAAATCACTTTATGAGCAGAATAACAAAAGAAGATAGAAAATATAATGCTACAAGACATCTGTGCCTCAGAAAAAATAGTTATCCAAAGTTAAGAAATAGAAAGGTGGTCATATTTTGTTTTGAAACATACATAGTAAGGGGAAACAAGAACATGGCAATAGCTATAAAACAAATAAAAATAAAGAATTTTCTACAACATTCAGGTAAACAATAAAGAAAAAGAAAAATCTTTCCACTGCAGGCACTGAGGAACAAAATTATTTTCAAACTCCTTCCCTTCCAGTAGTGGTTGTCGCAAGTAAAACTTCAAGAGTTTTTTGTCACCTCAGAAATATTGTGGGTGGAGGGGACTGTAAGTTCATCTTGGAATACAAAAGGATACTTTGAACAAGGACCTATGGTTTATCATTTTTTTGGCTGCAGCTGTATAACTCCTTAATACAGAGTAAGGCAGACTCTAAGACACACATAAATAAGGGTCATTCAAGGAAAAAAGAAGCAGTCCTGTTACAGAAGGTATATAGGATGACAGTGACTGACACTTATCCCATTACATGTCGGTGGGATGGGAATACAACACTACTTCCTTATATGTAGCATAAGTCCTGTAAAGCAGACTTGAAATGGATTATGGGAAAGAGAAAGGTTGAAGAAAAACAAGATTGCATTGATATGTTAAGCCCCACTGGGAGCCATTTGTGGAAAAAAAAACATATTAAAAGTCTATTAAGAAGCACTCAGGGTGGCTTTCAGTTGTTAAAATAGCCCAGAAAGTAAAGATAGAGCAGAAAACATTTTTTTTGTTTAGTTCTAAGGTGGAGTTTTCCTTTAATGGTATTTGTGACTGAGGCAACACAGAGATGTAGCAAGTGTATAGGATACCAAAGCCAATGCAATCAGAAATATCAGAGATGACATGTTTGGACAATTCCCTCAATAATTCACCAGGTACTGTTTCTATTTTCACCTTTGGGGGTTGTAAAATATTCAACTATTCTACCTTCATGGTCACAGATGCCCTAGGTTCCTTGTTGCAAAAAGGTTTTAAATTTGTGCCTTCTAGGCAAGCTAGTGTGGTGGATGTTACTACCGAACTCAAACTTTTCTCTAGGAAGCTTAATCTCAGATGTATCGTTTCACCTTCTATTGATAATACTTCATCAAACCTAAAAAAGGGCTAGTACTTACAACCCTCCTTTGCTTCCTGGTATTAATTTATTTGAGCAGCTTTGTGGGTGAAGTATAAGGAATGGAGGCAAAAGGACAATAAATCCAGATTCCACAATTTAACTTTAACTGAGAGGAATATCTTGGCAGCCCTTATCAAGGATAAAAATACTGGTATCATGAATCTGGACAAGGGCAGTGGTGTGGCTATTATGGACAAGTGTCTTTATACTTCCAAAATACTTGGATATTTACACAATGGAAGATTATTCATAGAAGCTTCACATAACAAGATCAGCATAGCCTATCAGGCTATTGTTTATCTTATAGAAGACATTTTCTTGACTTTTGATCTTCCTGTTGACCTCAGAGACTTCTTTACGGTTAAACATCCTCATATACCATGAATTTTTGGTATCCCCAAGATCCACAAATGTGTGGAAGACCCTCCTTTGAGACATATTGTGGCTTCTGGTGGGTCTAAAACTGAGCTCTTTGCCAAGACTGTGGACATGAAGTTAAAATCCTTTATGGTTGACCAACCCCACTTGTTAAGGGACTCCTGGCATTTCTTGGAGGTAATCTCGGGTACTATTTTTTTGAACATGCAATACTGGTCACCATAGACATTAAGGACTTGTTCTCATACCTCATGATGAAGGCTTAGAGATGTTACATTATGCAATGGTCAGGGGAATTGACTTGAGGATTGTTGACACACAACTGTTGTTGCAATGTATGGAAATTGTATTATCCAATAACTTTGTGTTCTTTGAAGGTGAATTTTTTAAACAGCACAGGGGTGTAGCAATGGGGGCAGCATCTTCCCCCATTTTTTGCAAATATGGTGCTATGGACTTTGGAGACCACAGTAGTGTTCACTTCACCTTTTTCATCTTATCTCAAAGTATATCTGAGATATTTGGATGGTATTTTTATTTTATGGGGCGGTAATGAGGAACAATTTATTTCAATTCATACATTTTTTTAACCATTCCACAGAATTTTTGGATTTCACCTATAATTCTGATGAAAATAGGATTAGTTTGCTAGACATTATGCTGCATAAGAACACACCTAAGCAAAAATACCAATGTACGATACTCAAAATAGCTATCTTCTCTAACTCTTGCCTACATTATGATAGCCAGCACCCCATATGGCAAAAGCGTAATTTGGTGAAGGGTCAGCTTATTAGAACAAGCCGATTGGTGTCTGATGATTCTCAATTTTTGCATAATGATCAGATTCTGATTGATATGTTTAAGGAGAGGGGATACCCAGAATCTGTGGTTGAGGAGGTGTCTAGGTATGTTTGTGAAAATCGACCATCCAGATACCATCCCATCCTGGGATTTGGTGATGGCAAAAGCAGTGGTTGAGATCCAGTAACTCCTATGTCAGTGTTGAATGGTAATGACTATGTTCAGGCTTTGGTATTGCCATACAGTAGAGGAATAGATTCCCTTCAGGATGCTATAAAAAAACACTGGTCCACAGTTTTTGGGAGCTTAAGGCTCCTGGAGAAGCTTGGGGCTACGCCTAAATTTCTTTACAAAAACAATTGGAATCTAAAAAACATGTTTGAATGGAGTGGTAGGAACTCAGATAAATTTATGAGGAATTGGGGTATGAAGAAATGTGGTTTGTGTAGGCAATGTAGGTTCATCCTGGATGGTAACAGTTTTCAGGTGTCTGGCTTTCAGAATTTGATTACTGTTAAAGGCAGATATGACTGCAACACCAAGGGGGTGGTTTATATTGCCTTTTGTTCCTTCTGTCCTGCCTTCTACATAGGAAAGATCATTGGTGCCCTTAAGTTCTGTATTTACCAACATACTTATGCTATAAAAAGGCCTCACCAGTGTAATGCCCCTATTCAACATAGTATAAGATGTAATGATTTCAAGACATTTTCCTTCTCCAAAGTGGAATTGCAACCTATGGGTGGTGACTGGGAAACTCTCCTAGAAAAAAGAGAGTTTTTTTTGGCGAATTTTGTTGAATCCCACTAGCCTGCCTGACATCAACGATGTGGTTTCTTTGAAACCTGCTCTAAAGATCAGAGCATCTTGTATTTCATAAATGTACTGTGATGATTTTTACAACTTTTTAAGCTTAATTTTAAATAAGATGTGTTTCAATTCATAGCTGTATTTTTTACATCACTGAATGTTCTGTGTTTTAAAGTTATGGGCTTGTGTATGTTTATTTGATATATGTCACTTTAAACTTTTGGTGCAATTTTCAAAAAAAGGGACTTAGTTTATTTTTAACCAGTTTCTGATGACGTTCAATGGTGGTGAACGAAAGCACTAAGACTTCTGGTTTTAAGACATTAAAAAGATTTGGATTTACCCTTGCAGCATTTATTTTGCATTTTTAGATGTACAGGACAGATATTTCATTTTTGGACTGAATAGGCTGTCCACATTTTGTCACTAGCTTTATCATATAGCTAAATGCAGATAATCTGTTTGGGTCTTTTTGCTGCAATTCCCAGATTGTAGAAGAAGGTGTTGCAGTTTATAGCAATGATGTGGGACCTTGAAGACCTGACTAAACAAAATGCTGATGCAGAGCCTGTATTTTCCATGCATTATAGTACGGATTATCGCTGTGTTTCCAGATTAAAATGTATCTAGTGCATGTGGGCCTATAATGACACTAAACACTAGCTAATCCCTCTGGTATGTTTTCATGTCAGTAACTCTGAAAAATGTTTGTGTTGTACAGGGGAACATCACAGTCATTGGCATGACATTGTAAGAAAGGAGTTTTAATGCTTAATTTGAATACAAGGTTTGAAAGTAAGGTACTCCAATACAAGGCTACGTTTTTTAGGTATTAACAAATGCATAATTGACTAATCAATATAGTAACATATTTATCTGCAGTACCTAATGTTTGGGGTGTGGTGTGTAACAGCAGGACTCCATGTGAAGAAACACAGTCACCAGACTGTCGTCAAAATCACATGTGTGTATGGCCTACTTCTGGGCACAGATATCCATGCTTGAATGTTTTCTTTGAGTTTTCTTACATTTTAAGAGGGGTCTTTCCTTCCCTCTGAATTCTTAAATATCATTATTATCAAATGTGGGTGTTATCTTTTGCCTTGTAATTATTTCCACTTCACAACCATTTTCCTAGGATCCTCTATTCCTTTGTTGGAGCTTACAAAAACTGATGTCAGAGATGAACCATTACCTAACCAAATACATAGCTGCTCTGAGAGGGTTGTTAACCATGTTGTGGTCCTACTTCTTTTACCATGCATTAGCGGTCCTTCAAATGTATTTGTTGTCCCTTGCTGTTGTCTCCTCATAGTCACATTCCATTTGCTTTGAAGAAATGTATTGGACATTATGGTACTTGCTGTGTTAACATTTGACAAATTTTCTGAGTTTTATCTGCCATGCCACATTGCTAATACACACATAAATAGCCACTTTTGTTCTCTTTCTTCTGAATATAGCACCTTGATGTTGTCAAATTTAAACAAAGCATAATTATTTCTCTAAGCTGTAGCCATTTAGTAGTTTGGATCCTGCAAGGTTTCATCAGTTTAATCCATACTTGTAGTGCTACTGGAACTGTCATTACTTATACAATTCCCAGAGTTGAGAATGTGAATTGAAGTGATTGGCACTGTCAGGCAGAATGCCGTGCATGAATCCATAGATGGCAGAAGAGTTGGAGACCCAGTATCCAACCCATGTGTGAGAGCAGTTGCATTTCAGATGCCAGGGCCAGTGAAGTTGTCATCTACTCATTTGGGGCTAAGTCTTGTGCCACCCTTTAGTTACCTCAACATAGGGGATTCAGATTTAATTAATACCCTAGTATGTGTGAGAACATCCAGAACCACAGTAAACAGTAGGTGATAATATTTTAGTCCCAAAGCATCAACTTTAGAGCCCTTTTAATGATGCTGACCATACCATTCAGTCACAAAATGGCTGGAAAAGGAATAACAGCTCACATTTCACAAGTAGATGCAAGTACTGGTTAGTGTAAGAGTGTACATCTCACCACTTTACATTTGTGCCCATTCATGAAGCTTTGTAGATGGTAAAACATACATCCCAGTGTACATGCATTGATGTCTAGCCTACAAGTTAGCTGATGAGGGTCAGGTTATCTCCTGTGTTGAGTTAACTAAGGGGACAGTGCTTTATATGTGATTGTTTAACATGTAATTCCACAAGTAAGGCTTATTTTCCAAGTTACCAGTATCAGTTACTTTTTGCCAATTGTTATTAATCTCTGGCGTATGATTGTCCATCATGCTGCAAAGAGATTTTGTAGAAAATACTGAAAGAACAGAATATGCCACATAGCAGTATGTTCTATATTTTAGGATTTATACTATCATTATTAGAGTTTAACCTTGCAAATAGGCATGTATATGTTTGATATCTGATAGTGTTCTGCCAAACATGTAATATGGGTGCACTGATTCCATGTGAAGCCATCCTACAAAATCCATTCCCTTCTTCCCAGCAGTACAACCTCCAAATCTTAGATCCACCTCAATAAAAAAAATCATTAAAATTGCAAGCAGCAATTTTGCCAGTATAAACAATAAATGGCATTCATTAGAAGTTTGCTTCTGCCAAGAAAGGCCTAACTGATTAATTCTAACCATCATCTTGCATTACTTCCAGATATACCATTTATAGTGAAATGCAACATGGAAAAACATCAGGTGGTGGTGTAGTTATTATGATTAAAGAATGCTCTCTCCTAGAAGTAAAGCGATAAGAAAAGCTAATGCTCAGAATAATAAAAGCCCAAACTGGGTACTTTGAAAACTACTACTGAGAAAAAACACAAAACTTAATGTACCCAGTATCTATATACCTCCTCCATTTTCCATTATACCATTTGGAAATGTCATATAGCACATCTTCCCATTAGAAGTACCCAAAATTATGATCCAGCTAGGTGACTTTAATATTAATGGCTCTGGTCCCAAATCTTCTTCATTAGACAACTACCTAAAGCAGTATTCCTTAAATCAAATTGTAAAACAGGTTACTTGACCAGACAACCTCTTAGCTAAACACACAACTCTGGACCTCATTATAGCTAGTTGGTGAGTCTTTCGGCTTTTCCCGGTTAGGGGTCGCCACAGCGGAAGTCAGGTCTGCTAATGACTGGCAGTAGATTTTTACATGCCGAGTTGCCGGCCCTGACGCACAACCTTCAATGAAGGTATGCCCATTCACACATGTCTCCATGCAGAAGACGCTCTAGCTGAGAATCGAACAGGACAACGTCTTACTGTGAGGCGACAACGCTACCACAGCACCACCAATGCAGACCTCATTATAGCTAGTACAATGCAAAAATGCCTTCTGACAGTACTTCTGCTCAGTAGCCTCAGTGATTATTGCCCCATAACCTTTTTATAAGAAAGCAAAAGTCCCATCAAAAACTTTGATGTTATGGTCTCGACCAAATGAAGTTCAAAGTTTTGAAAGGTCGAGCTTCCAATGTGTGTGTGTGTATGTATATATATATATATATATATATATATATATATATATATATATATATATATATATATATATATATATATATATATATATAAAACACAGTAAAAAGAATTAAGAAGTATTGAAAAGCAACTGTTTTAAGACTAAGGTAAAGAAGGAAGGTGGAACGACACTTGTTTGTGCACTTTCATCCGTTATTCAGTTTCTGGACTTCCTCAGAAAAAAATGATGTAACAGTAGTGAAAAATGCAATGTAGAGACCTTGCAATATTTAAATCAAGGTATAATTTAATCAATGTCAGCCTTAGAAAAAACATGTTACCCAATAGTAAAACAGTGTAAGCAAAAGAAGGTGTGATTACTTGAACCACTGGAGAGAGCACATTTCAAGTTCAGATTGTCATTTATGCCTGGTGCTGCTTCTGCATTCAGCAGAAGCTGCCATTTAAGTTTTTTTAACTTCTAGGTAAGTATTGACATCCCCAACAAACATTTCAACCTTTTTGAGAACAAAGCACTTAAATAAATCAAAGCCAATATGAGTATTATGCTTACTTAATGCATTAAGATCATGTTTCCTTATGACAATGCCATGTTCCTGAATACATTTCAATAATTTGTAGTTAGTTCTGCCTATATAAAATGCATTACATGTTTTGCAAACACTGGCATAGACAACATTAGTACTATTGCAATGGTAGTGTCACAAGTCTCGTTCAGCCTTCCTTCTACCTTAGTCTTAAAACAGTTGCTTTTGAATATTTCTTATATATATATATATATATATATATATATATATATATATATATATATATATATATATATATATATATATATATATGTGTGTGTGTGTGTGTGTGTGTGTGTGCAGGAAAAGTAATGCTCATTCTTTCTTTAAATGAGATAATTGTAATGTTGTGTATTTCCAGGCAATAACAGCTCAGACATCACTTGCTTTCTCGTGTTAGATCTAATGAAGTAGTTAGGCAGGCAGAGGCCTCTACACACCTGAAAAGGTGTTATTTGCACAGTAAAACACACCCTGGATTGCATTATTGTGCTTAGGGAATGGGCTGTTTGTACTGACCTTTACATACTTTTTTATATTACTCTATATATATATATATATATATATATATATATATATATATATATATATATATATTTTTTTTTTTTTTTTTTATGTAAAATGGTTCCTCTGCCTAATATTTTAAACTTGCTGTAGTATATGTAAATGGTGCTGGAGAAAGTATTTTACATCCAAAGTATAACATTTTCAAAAGCTATCCAGATATTTAATTTATTTTTTTTTGGCTGCCTTATTCCGAAAATGTCTGTTTTTTTCCAGTCATTGGGAACTGAAGTGGGTCTATATTACATAGTCGAACTCAGAGGAGTTCAATCAATGTAATATCGAACTATGAAGTTTGAAACCCAAGAATTATGAAAACAGAGAACAGGGATTTTTTTCCCAGGGAAAAAAAATCGCTGTTCTGGTACAAAAAAAAAAAAAAAAAAAAAAAAACTACTCACACTTTAAACTTGAATTAATGTGGAGGTCTTTGCCCTACACACCCTTCTACTTAAATATACCAACTCTGAGATTGCACCACAGTGGAGGAAATAACAAAGCCTCAAAAATGGCCCACTGATTTTTTACGCTGGGAAAAAAATCGGTGTGCTGTGGCTTTGCTATTTTCGTATTTCGAACATTTGGGTTTGATATTACAACATTCGGACTCCTGTGAGCTTGACGTTGTAATAGAGACCCAACTGAAGTTACTAAATAATGACATACATTTGAGTTTCAGATGTATTTTCTTCAGAAGATGTATGCTAACACAAATCCTGTTGTTCAAGTAACTTTCTAATTTTATAAGAGCAGTTTTTAAAATCTGTTCCTATTTTTGACCTTTTATTCTTGAGCTAAGGGGTGGAAAGGTATGCAAGCCTCTTAACTGCTGCTTCCAGTGGTATATCAATCTCATTCTCTCTCTGTTTTTTGCTCGCACACACACACACACACACACACACACACACACACACACACACTTGCACTTCATTAAATGCAAACTAACACAAATCCAGTTATTAAGCAACTATGTAATTTTATAAGAGCAGTATTTTAAATATGATCCTATTTTGAGCCTTTTTTCCCCCATTTATTTTAGACTTTATTCAGATATCTTGAGCTAAGAGGTGAAGGGGTATGCAAACCTCATAACTGTTGCTGCTGCCAATGCTTGATTGCTCTCTCTTCACACTCTCACACACATACACACACAAACAAACACACACTTCTACTTTCAAGCAAGCAAGCATGCATACACTCACAGATGCAGACAGAAACTTAAGCACACACACACACACACACACACACACACACTTTTTTTCATATGTTTCTTTTAATTTTACACTTACTAAACAACATAAGTGGTTTCTAGTGAGTGTAAAATAATGTCTTGATTGAGCTCACTCTCACTTCCATGCTTACATATACTGGCACACACATACATAGACATGCACATACTTTTCTAGTTTTTTTTTTTTTACACTGAATGAGCAGTGCAAAATAATGATGGCCATTTGCTTTCTTTCACTCCAAGCTTAATATGCTGCTGTGAAGTGGTGAACTTGATTTTCAGCAGGCATTACCTGTAAATTAACATCCTGATGGAGAACATTCATTCTGCAGTCAGGGTGCTGATGTACAGGTCACCTATTTTCTAATGCATTTTGGCAAACTTGTAAATATTATGGATTTTAGTATAAGTGCTTTATTTACTTTTAAAGCTTGCTTCTACATATGTAAATACAGATTTCCAATGCCTCCCTATAGTGCATTTATCTTGGAGTCTATTTGATGATATAAATTTATTTATATAACCAAAATATGTTATTGTTTCAATAAATTCCAGATATTTTTGATATTCCTTTAAGACAGACGTACTAAGACCTTGCATTTTACTTAAAATAACAACTTTTACTATTTGTAGACTAAGCCAGCCCATGCTAAATATGTTGAATTCTCCCATTTTTTTTTCAATAGTTTTAACATTGTTCCCCTTTATATAATTATATCAGGATAAAATAGTTTGACCCCCTTCTGGTTTAACATTTTATTTTTGTTGCCAGTTTCCAAAAATCTTATATTTATAAAAAAGCAGATAAACTACAATAAAATAAGTTATTAAACACACACATATATATGAAATACATATAATGTGATTTAAAAACATGTGTGTATTGTTATGAAAATAATTTATATTAATTAAAATGTATCTATTGAATCATTTAATCTAAGTATTTTGAATCTAATTCTGTTACAGAAATTCAAATGTATTTTCCCTAGTGTTGCATTATATTTAATGCTTAACCATTATATAATATTATATATTATAAAATATTGTAATACTAGAAGCAGTTACACATGTTTCTACATCAATACATCCTAATTCTCTTTTAGCACTTCTATGATTTTGGTAAGTTATCCTTGGCTTATTTGGATGCCATCAACAAAGTAAACAACATTCTTGCTGTCTTTTTAATATTGCTTTTTATTGTATAACAGAGCTTTTTTTAATAAAATATAGAATCTTTCATAATAAAATCATTTTAATCAATGTTAACTTATCTTCAAATGTAAAAAAAATCTATTCTGTTTAGTAATTGTTTTATATTGTTTGCATATATAATTTGATTGATTTTTTTTTTTTTTGGTTTTATTCCGAAGTTATTTATTTCCTCCTTAGCATTTGTATTATAACTTCCTTAAGTTTTATTTTATAGTCTTTTTTTGAGATTCAGAGTCACACATTTGCTTTTCTTACTAATACATTTTAAATAATTTACATCTCTAAATTTCAAAATTGCACTTTGATCACATCTAAAGAAAGTTACCATATCAGTGAATATTAATACAATATCGTCAAACACCAGGCTTTCTTGAGGATATTGATTATCTGTTTAAAAACATTTAACTTCTTGGTTATTTTCGAATAATACCTAAACTTTCTCTACCTAAATCAAAATGCATATGTGACAGAGGATATCCTTGTCTCTTACCTTTCTGAATATCCGTAAGAGTTACTTTACTAAACCACTGCAAAAAAAATCAACAGTCAATTAGGAAAATTAGATATGTTTCATAAGATATTATACACTTTTACCCAATATGTTAAACATAGCTTTCATCAGTATTAGATGTACAATAACTTGGAGCACAGTTAAATAATGCCTAAAACATCACATGGCATACACATAAAATGGACAGGCCAAATTAATCATTTCAAGTCTAGTAGCACCAATTACACTAAAATAAGCAGTACATAATAACAGCCAATTCACCCAGCATAAATTGCCATTCAAAAATATACATATCTTTATATGTGGAAACAACATATAAATGTACAGATACACCTTTCTTAACATGCACATTTGGTTTCTGAAAGAAACTGACATATTTTAACAGATATTTTTTACCTTAGTATAATACTTTAAACAAGTTAATAAATGATTGAGGAAAATTGCATTTTTCAAAATTAAAAAGAAGTACTCCCAATGTACAATGTCGAACGCGTTTTCAGTATCAACACTAAATATCACTAGCTCTTCACAAGTACTAATATCATTAACATAATCAATGTCATTATTCTTCTTATACTTTCATAAAAGTTGTCTGTTAATAATGCATCCATACTGATCTTCAGCTGTTAGCCTAGGAAAACTGTTTCTCAATGAATCTGCAAACACTGAGACAATATGTTAAACTTATTATTAATAATGTGATCAACTGATAAGTAAAACAATCACTTGGACCTTTATCCTGTTTTAGTATTTCTATAGTTAATAAGTACCTGCACAATATAAGAATATTATTATTATTATTATTATTATTATTATTAACATTGATATATATGGCTGTTATTAAGCTTATTTCTTTGGAGGGAAGCAGTTTGTACATTTCAGATATTTACCATTCTATAAGGGAATTTATTTTCTTTTCATTTTCTCAGTTTTAGTAACAATTATTTCCTACTGTCTGCCAAGTTATTAATACATTACTAAAGAATGATTTCATTTGATCATTATCTGTAATGTATTGTCTTTATTAATTCTCCCATAGCAGATTTTAATCTTTTCTAAAATATCTTCTAAGTCTGTTACATTTTTTTATTATTGTGTAAACATTTAATGTAATTAATCTTGTTGAACATATTTAGCATTTTAGCTTTATTAACTAATTTATGTAATCTCTTAGGGTTAGTACTATAGAAAGAGAATTTTCATTTTTCTAAATTTATTTGCTTCTTATGCTCCAAGATCTGTTTGTATCTATTGTTTAATGTTTTCGGGTCTATATCATGAAATCGAACTTCCAAAATGTCGAACACCATAAGTTTGAATTTGGAAGATCGAATTCGGATAACATCGACACTTCAAAACAGCAATTTTTTTCCCTGGGAAAAAATTTGCTGTTCCGAAAAACACACACATAACACAATCACACAAACACCTTCAAAACCTACACTAAACCTAACATACACCACTATCTATGCACTATCCTTAACCCAGCCCTAACCCTAAAGTCCGTCACTACAGCACACTTACCTGACCCATGCCATAACCCTAAAGTCTGTCACTATCGCACACTTACCTGACCCGCGCCCTAACCCTAAAGTCTGTCACTACCCATTCGTACACTTACCTTGGCCCGGTCCGAAAATGCCAAAGCCGCAGAAACGCCCAAATGAATTCTTTTTCTGGGAAAGAATTCAGGTTTCCACGGCTTCGACATTCTCAACTTTCGAACTACTAAGTTTGGCCTTCCGGTATTCGGCGTTCACAACATTCGATTTTGTGATAGGAATCCAATGTTTTCACCATATCAAAAAAGTCCCCTTATGTATTTTACATTTATCTGTATTTAATTTATGCAGAATATCATTATATTTATTTATGATACAGACACACAGATACATAGATAGATAGATAGATAGATAGATAGATAGATAGATAGATAGATAGATAGATAGATATATGGGTGCAGTAGCTATTAACATATTCCACTTTAGACTGTTTTTCTGCCTGCCAGGATTTTTATGTGTTAGATCTCTCTACAGTGGGAAGTAGAATAATTCTTCCTTTGCTAGTTCTTGCTCAGAGTTGGTATTTATAATTAGTGAGGGTGTGGGGATACAACAGAACTTGCCTCCTGCAAAAAAAAAAAAAAAAATTTTTGCCCTTTGTGTGTTGATGTTTGTTTTGGTTAGTCATTATGAAACTTCTGTTGATCAGTAGTGTACATTTCTGATTTGCTTTGCTCTCTATAGAAAGATCTATATCTATATCTATCTGTCTCTGTCTATATATATATATATATATATATATATATATATATATATATATATATATATATATATATATATATATAGATTAGATATAGATTTCATTTTATTTCAAAGGATGGTTTTATTTGTGCTGTCATAATTATTGAATTCAAAAAAGTGTTTATTTCATCTAAAATCTATTTCTTAAAATCATTAACTTTAATTCTAGAACATAGTAGTTTTTTTAAACTTTAACAATAGTTTAAAAAGAAGGTCTTTATGATCTGATACATTAACTGATATTATTTTAAACAAACCAAGTTTAGAGATGAAATCGTTTGGGATAAATATCATATCAGTAGTTTTTGCATGCCTAAAACATAAGAATAGTATCTAAGATGTAATCAGTTATCATCTTTATTATCATTGAAATGCAAATAAATCAGAAATAAACCTGGAGCAGATAATTAACAAATCTATAATTCCCATCATCAAACATGCATGTCCAGATCTAGTGGGGTTTGCCTTTACTGGCCTGAATGTATCCACAAAGACTTGAAAAAGTAAAAAGTCATGGACATTCATAAGCCATATTGATGAAACACTTGATGTCCTTAAGGGGTCATTTGCATATATCCCAAAGGCCTCTCTTACAGGAGGTTTAAGGTATCACACAGTGAAAACTCTAGCTTGGCTAGGTTTTTCTTGTAGTTTAAACTAATTGGTTTGTCTGTGTAACCTCTTTACCCTTTGCTTTGGATGTTATTTTGGATATTTTGCAGATACCTTAATTGTTATGCATATACACCATGTTATAAACTTTTGTTTCTATAATATAGCCAGACGTTCCACTATGCTCTGCTGAAACATTCATAAGAAAGTGGAAACATTCATGTCCACAGCAAGTGGTGTTTGACTTAACTGGCTTGGATGTATCCACATAGACTTAAGAAAAAGTAAAAAAATCATGGACATTTATAAGCCATATAGTTGAAATACTTGATGCCCTGTCTGACAGGGGATTTAAGATATCACACAGTAAAAACTCTAGCTTGGCTAAGTTTTTCCTGTAGTTTATCTATGTATATCTATGTATATATATATTTTATATATATATATATATATATATATATATATATATATATATATATAAGGTTGAAGTGTACATCTGCGATGGTCAGATGTGCAAAAGTACGATTTCAAAAGTTCATAATAATGAACTATGAATTGCCAAAATCACAAATGAGGGAATGCCAGTGTGCATTTGCTCATGTGGACTTGGCATTCTGAGTGGAGATCGCACTACAGTTGGGATCGGAACATGTACCCCTTCCCTCACTATAGTGCGAGTTAATATATTAAATTAGCAGGGTATGTGGGGGGTGCAGGTCGGCTTATCCCCCTGAATAATGTTGTTTGGAGACATCCAGAAATGTCAGGTGTTTCGAAAACATTCAACATTCCCGGAATGTCAAATTCCAACTTTGTAAAGGTAAAACTATATATATATATATATATATATATATATATATATATATATATATATATATATATATATATATTGGTCCACTTCTAAATCTTGAAAGCGTATAATCTCAAAATTCAAAATACTGAGTCCAAAATCTTGAAAGTTCAAAATACGGAAAACTCAAAATACTGAATTTCATAATATTGATAAAACAGAGTACACCAACACTTATGATATTTCAGTACAACTACATAACAAAACATATTACTCTTCTCTAATGATAAGCAGGCGGGCAAACTCCCCTGCACCCCCCCAACACCCACTGCTACTTAAATATATCAACTCCGAGATTGCACTCCACAGAAGAAAATGGCAAACTTACCATTACGTGCTTCATGACTGCCTGTTGTAACCTTTGTCGTGTTCCTTTTTAATTTGCTATACTACAACATAACTTTATTTGTTTCTCTATGTACTTCTGGTGGAGTATAGTAATTGTTGGTATCCTGTAGTTTTTTCGATATTATGAATTTCAGTATTTTGAGTTTTTGGTATTTTGAACTTTCAAGATTTTGAACTCAGTATTTTGAATTTTGAAATTATGAGCTTTCAAGATTTAGAAGTGGACCTATATATATATATATATATATATATATATATATATATATATATATATATATATATATAGTTATATGGATTTATCTGAGAACAACGAAAGCTGAAAATGCTGACAACGCGAAGAATGACACCGGAAGACTGACAACATCGACAGTTCGGAATCCCGACTCTGAAAACACCAACATGCGAAATGAGCGTAAATGTGTAAGTATGCAATAGTGATGGACTTTAGGGTTAGGGTGTGGGTAAGGTAAGTGTGCATCAGTGACAGTCTGTAGGGTTAGGGTGTGGGTAAGGTAAGTGTGCAATAGTGACGGACTTTAGGGTTAGGGTGCGGGTAAGGTAAGTGTGTGATAGTGATAGACCTTAGGGATAGGGTTTGGGTTAAGATTAGTGCATAGATAGTTGTGTATGTAAGGTTTAGTGTAGGTTTGTAAGGATTTTGGTGTGCTTGTGTTGTGTGTGTGCTTTTCAGAAATGGATTTGTTTTGTTTTGTTGACTGTCGAGATTGTGGTTTGTCAGGCATGTGAACTTTCATGTTTTTCAACTGTCGGTGTTGCGGTGTCGGTGATTTCATTGTCAGTGTTTCCATTTGTCGTTGTTATGAGGTAGATCCATATATATATATATATATATATATATATATATATATATATATATATATATATGTATATTTATGGGAACCCTTTATAATCCCAAAATTCTGAAATACTAAATTTCAGAATCCTGAGATTATAAACCCGAAAGCTCAAAAGTTCGAAACCCCAGAAGCACAAATTTCAAAATCTCAAAGTACAGACATTTTGAAGTAGCGCTTCTGGTGTTGCACTGTGTGAAGGGATAGCTGGAAGTTCAGGTAAGTATTTATGTTTAAGGGTTTTGGTTAGGGGCTTTACTGTGTGTCAATGTGTTTGGTTACTGTGATCTGTGTGTGTGAAGGGACTGTAGCTTGTATGATGGTGTTTTTGTGTATTTGTCTGTGTAGTGCAACCGTGGAGTTAGTATAATTAAGTGGGGGGGAGTGTGGGGGCACAGCGTATTGTAGGTTTGATTGTTTGTGTGTTGGGGGAAGCTGTGTCTATGTTTGGTGCATGGTTAGTGTAGTGTTTGCGGTTTTAAAATTCGTGCTTCTGGGGTTTTGGGATTGTCAGGTTTTGGCTTTATGATCTCGAAATTCTGAAATTCGATATTTCAGGATTTCGGGATTATAAAGTGAATCCATATATATATCTATATATGTATATATATATATATATATATATATGTGTGTGTGTGTGTGTATATGTATATATATATATATATATATATATATATATATATATATATATATATATGTGCACATACATACGTACTATATACACACACAAACACAAACACATACACACATATATATATATATATATATATATATATATATATATATATATACAGTGGATATAAAAAGTGTACACACCCCTGTTAAAATGCAAGGTTTTTGTGATATAGAAAAATGAGACCACAATAAATCATTTTAAAACGTTTCCCACCTTTAATGTGACCTATAACCTGTACAATTCAATTGAAAAACAAATAAATCTGTTAGGGGAAAAATATAAAAAATAAAAAGTGTACAGTAAGCTGGTTGCATAAGTGTTCACACCCTTAAACTAATCTTTTTTGAAACACATTTTGATTTAATTACAGCATTCAGTCTTCTTGAGTAGGAGTCTATCAGCATGGCACATCTTGTCTTAGCAATAGTTGCCCACTCTTCCTTGCAAAAGCATTCCAAATCTGTCAGATTACGAGGGCATCTCTTGTGCACAGCCCTCTTCATGTCAGCCCACAGATTTTCTATTGAATTTAGTTCTGGGCTCTTGCTGGGCCATTCCAAAACTTTAATTTTCTTCTGGTGAAGCCATTCTTCTTTTGATCTGGCTGCATGCTTAGGGTCATTGTCATGTTGACAGGTGAAATTTCTCTACATCTTCAGCTTTCTAGCAGATGCCTGAAGGTTTTGGGCTAAAAGTGACTGGTATTTGGAACTGTTCAGAATTCCCTCCACTTTGACTAAAGCCCCAGTTCCAGCTGAAGAAAAGCAACCCCAAAGCATGATACTGCCACCACCATGCTTCACCGCGGGGATGGTGTTCTATTGGTGATACAAAGTGTTGTTTTTGTGCCTAACATACCTTTTGGAATTGTGGACAACAAGTTCAAACTTGGTCTCATCAGACCATAATAAACTTTCCCACATGCTTTTGGAAGACTTGCTGTATTGTTTTGCAAATTTTAGCCAGGTCTGGATGCTTTTCTGTGTAAGAAAAGGGTTCCCTCCTGCAACCCTATGCCATAGCCCAAACATATGGAAAATATGGGAGATTATTGTCACTTGTAATACACAACCAGTACTTGCCAGAAATTCCTGCAGCTCCTTCAGTGTTGCTGTAGGTCTCTTGGCAGCCTACCTGACCAGTTTTCAGCTTGTCTTTTCATCAGTTTTGGAGAAACGTCCAGTTCTTTGCAATGTCACTGTTGTCCCATATTTTCTCCAGTTTTTAATGACTGTCTTCACTGTGTTCCATGGTATATCCAATGATGTGGAAATTTTTTGTACCATCTTCTGACTGATACCTTTCAACAATGAGATCCCTTTGATGCTTTGTAAGCTCTCTGTGAACCATGGCTTCTGCTGTATCAGGCAACTGAGTAAATGTCAGGAAAATCCTATTAGGACAGCTGAACTTTATTTGGGGTTAATCAGTCTCTTTAATTGATAGCAGGTGTTGTACCCAAGAAGACTGAATGCTGTAATTAAATAAAAAGGTGCTTCAACAAAGTATTAGTTTAAGGGTGCGCACACTTATGCAACCAGCTTATTTGTACATTTGTTATTTTTTATATTTTTTGCCCTAACAGATTTATTTGTTTTTCAATTGAATTATACAGGTTATTGTTCACATTAAAGGTGGGAAACATTTTGGAATGATTTACTGTGGTGTCATTTTTTTATATCACAAAAACCTGGCATTTTAACAGGGGTGTGTACAGTTTTTATATCCACTGTATGTGTGTGTGTGTAATAGCTATCTTTTTAATATGAGCTTTTTGTTAATTTATGACTTATTTGCAGTTCTTAACTGAATTTCATATTTCCACATATGAACCTATTTAAGCTGAATTATTTCATTTATTTGAGTGATTTGTTTTTATTTGGTCTAATTAAAATATTGATTTTTTTTCTTTTAATGGGCTAAGTTCCTGGATTAGCTGAATGTAAATATATTTAAAGTGGAATCTTCTTCTTCATTCGGCTGCTCCCGTCAGGGGTCGCCACAGTAGATCAACTGTTTCCATTTCTTCCTGTCCTCTGCATCTTGCTCTGTCACACCAACCACCTGCATGTCCACTCTCACCACATCCATAAACCTTATCTTAGGCCTTCCTCTTTTCCTGTTACCTGGCAGCTTCATCCTTAGCATCTTTTTCCCAATATACTCTGCATCCCTCCTCAGCTCATGTCCAAACCAACGTAATCTTGCCTCTCTGGCTTTGTCTCCAAACCTTCCAACCTAGGCTGACCCTCTAATATACTTATTCCTAATCCTGTCCATCCTCATCACACCCAGTGCAAATCTTAACATCTTCAACTCTGCTACGTCAACCTCTGACTCCTGCCTTTTTGTCAATGCCACTGTCTCCAACCCATATAACATTGCTGGTCTCACTATCCTCTTGTAGACCTTCCCTTTCACTCTTACCGGTACACATCTGTCACAAATCACTCCAGACACTCTTCTCCACCCACTCCATCCTGCCTGTACTCTCTTCTTCACCTCTCTTCCACACTCACCATTACTCTGAACTGTTGATCCCAAGTATTTAAACTCATCCACCTTTGCCACCTCTACTCCCTGCATCCTCACCATTCCCCATATCCTCCCGCTCATTCACACACATATATTCTGTCTTAGTCCTGCTGACCTTCATTCCTCTTCTCTCTAGAGCATATCTCCACCTCTCCAGGGTCTCCTTCACCTGTTCCCTACTCTCACTACAGATCACAATGTAATCTGCAAACATCATAGTCCACGGGAACTCCTGTCTGATCTCGTCTGTCAACCTGTTCACCACCATTACAAATAAGAAAGGGCTCAGAGCTGAACCTTGATGTAATCCCACCTCCACCTTAAACGCATCCGTCACTCCCACCACAGACCTCACCGCTGTCACCCTACCCTCGTACATATCCTGTACCACTCTTACATACTTCTCTGACACTCCCAACTCCCTCATACAATACCACAACTCCTCTCTAGGCACCCTGTCATATGCTTTCTCTAAGTCCACAAAGACACAATGCAACTCCTTCTGACATTAACTGTACTTCTCCATCAACATTCTCAGAGCAAACATTGTATCTGTAGTGCTCTTTCCTGGCATGAAACCATACTGCTGATCACTAATCATCACCTCCCTTCTTAACCTAGCTTCCACTACTCTTTCCCATAACTTCATGCTGTGACTGATCAATTTAATCCCTCTGTAATTACTACAGCTCTGCACATCACCCTTATTCTTAAAAATCGGTACCAAAACACTTTTCTCCATTCTTTAGGCATCCTCTCACTTTCCAAGATTTCATTAAACAATCCAGTTAAAAACTCCACTGCCATTTCACCTAAACACCTCCATGCTTCCACAATTATGTCATCTGGACCAACAGCCTTTCCGTTCTTCATCCTCTTCATAGCCATCCTTACTTCCTCCTTGCTAATCCACTGCACTTCATGTTTCACTATCCCCACATCATCCAACCTTCTCTCCCTCTCATTTTCTTCATTCATCAGCCCCTCAAAGTACTCTTTCCATCTGCTCCACACACTCTCCTCACTTGTGAGTATGTTTCCCTCATTATCCTTTATCACCCTTACCTGCTGCACATCTTTACTAGCTTGGTCCCTCTGTCTAGCCAATCGGTACAGGTCTTTTTCTCCCTCTTTAGTGTCCAACCTTTTATACAACTCATCATACACCTTATCCTTAGCCTTCACCACCTCTCTCTTTGCCATGTACCTCATCTCCTTATACTCTTGTCTACTTTCTTCATCTCGCTGACAATCCCACTTCTTTTCCGCCAACCTCTTTCTCTGTATACTCTCCTGTACTTCTTCATTCCACCACCAAGTCTCCTTGTCCTCCTTCCTCTTTCCAGATGTCACACCAAGCACCTTTCTATCCGTCTCTCATACTAGCTCTCCTGTAGTTACCCAGCTATTCGGTAACTCTTCACTGCCACCCAGTGCCTATCTTAACTCTTCCCTGAACATCACCTCACAATTACCATTTTTCAATTTCCACCATTTAATCCTTGGTGCTGCCCTCACACTCATCATCATCTTCTTGATCACCAGTGTCATCCTACAAACCACCATCCTATGCTGCCTAACTACACTTTCTCCTGCCACCTCTTTACAGTCTCCAATCTCCTTTAGACTGGCCCTTCTACATAAGATATAATCCACCTGTGTGCATCTACCTCCACTGTTGTATGTCACCCTATACTCCTCCCACTTGTTAAAATACGTATTCAACACAGCAATGTCCATCCTTTTCACAAAATCCACTACCATCTGACCTTCTGCATTCCTTTGCTTAACACCATACCTACCCATCACTTCCTCATCCCCTTTGTGCCCTTCATCAACATGCCCATTGAAATCTGCTCCAATCACCAGTCTCTCAACCTTGGGTACAGTCATCACCACTTCATCCAACTCACTCCAAAATTCTTCTTTCTCATCCATCGCACACCCAACTTGTGGAGCATATGCACTAACAACATTCTTCATTACACCATCAATTTCCAACTTCATAAACATCACTCTATCCAACACTCTTTTCACCTCCAAAACACTCTTTGCATACTGTTTTTTCAGGATAATGCCTATGCCATTTCTCCTCCCATCCACACCATGATAAAACAATTTGAACCCACCTCCAATACACCAGGACTTGCTCCCCTTCCATCTGGTCCCTTGCACACACAATATACCAACCTTCCTTCAGTCCATCTTATCAGCTAGCTCTCTCCCTATACCAGTCATACTGCCAACATTCGAAGTTCTGACCCTCAATATCACAGTGCTAGCCTTTACCTGCCTTCGGCCATGCCTTCCGCCTCTTCTCCTCCTTCGGCCAACAGTAGCCCAATTTCCGCCAGCACCCTGTTGGCCAACAGTACTGGTGGCAGTCATTGTTAACCCAGGTCTCGAATGATCCGGTATGTATATGTGTACTTTTGTCTGCATGTATAATTTGGCAAAATTTTACCCCGGATGCCCTTCCTGACGCAACCCTCCCCATTTATCCGGACTTGGGACCCGCACAAAGAAATGCACTGGGTTGTGCATCCCCAATGGCTGGGTCGAATATATTTAAAGTGGAATATAGATAATTAAATTGTATCAGTACACTATTATTTATTTCTGATAAAGTCCTTGTTTGTTTTAGGAGGAATGCTATAAATTAGATCAAATAAAAGTTTTGAACATTAACTTCATTGCAATTTTGTTTCTGGGATTCAGCTCCTTATGGTTTGGTTACTGGTGTTTGTTTGTTGCTATGCATTGCTGGATTATTGCTTTTTTTGGTGATCTAGATATTCACTAGAGTAAGAGGTTAATTTTATGTGGCCTTTGAATGATATCAAGTGAAAAGCAATAACTACCAGCAGACTGCTAAAAAATCAAAAACAAAACATCTACGAGAAACACATCATACATAAAGCAAAAACATTGTAATAAATGAAGAACAGTTGAGAGGTATGACTATATACATATACCGACTGTCCTTTTTTTAGTATATTGCTGTCATCCATCCATCCACAACCCCTTTTTCCCATTTCTGTACATGGGGTCAGGGTGTGACTTTAACAGTGACAATCATCTAGAGCCAAGGTTTACACCGCATGTTGGCTAGCCTTGCTGCGGAATATACTTCTGTCATCATCTGGACATAAAATTACTAGCTTATCCTTTCCTTTTTCCCTCCCGTATCACTTTCTTTCTTTATTCAAAATACAATCTTACAGTTTATGCTTTCTGAGAAGTGTGTTTGAGCTACTAGCTACAAGAGTTTTTTGAGTTTTTTTTTTTTTTTTTAAAGCAGCAGCCTCACAGTTACTGTAAGAGATAGATACATTTCCTTCACATTACTCTGTCACATGTCTGAAAGCATGTACCCTGTATGAGATATCCTCTTCAGAGAGTTGTCAGGCTTGTAAGTTGAAAAGCATGTGTAGTTTGAAGCATATGGACTTCATTCCCAGTGAGGGAACAGCAATGCAATAATTATTTTAGCTTAATTTTAATTCACTAAAATTTAAGGAAAATATACCGACCTCTGATAAAAACAGAAAAAATGGTCCAACCTCCATGACCACTGCCAGCATGTTAAAATTGTAAACCTTTAATAAAAACAACCATAAACAAATAATATAAAATGATAAATCGAAGACTTTTCTGAGTTTTAGTTGCACTAGTTTTAACAAGTAGACTAATTAGGTTGGTTCATAAACTTAACAGTAAGCCTTATTATAAAAATATTTGCACTGTATTATTTATTTATTTACTTATTGATATTTGTGGATATTGGCATTCAGCCCTTTCTGTATGGAAATTGTCAGGCACACAACAGAACTAATTTTAAGTTGTTTTGCAAAAATTTTTCATGAGTATTAAAAATTTGTAGAGCTTCAGCAATATGCTGCTACTCCATTGCCATGTTGGCTAAACCCCCAATGCAAATATTTTTACTTCATATTTTGTATTTTATTTGCTTCTGCTTTTGTCCATAATGCTATTTTCACATCTGATAAAGCACAATTTCTTTTTCACACTTTTTCACTAAATTGTGATGCTTTATTAAAAAACTGTCTGTTATACACATGAGCCATCTCCCTTGCCAGTTTGTTGTGTTTCTGCACAGTGTAGCGCTACATTGGTAATATTTAATAAGTACTTGGAGTCAAAGCCGATTTACTACTTTGAGCATCATGGGTGCACTCCCACTGGGAGGCATGGGTTAACATATGTGCACGTGCATGCATTTCATCTCACATATACTATAGTGACCATAATCTTACTGCAGCATATCATAATTAGCTACTGACACTGGTGCATCCTCAGAAATTATAATGGTCGGGTTAGAAATAAAGGGAATAGCTTGCCAGCTTAAGTATATACTGTACTTGGTGGCTGTCAGAAAAAGTTAAAACCCTAAATTATCTGAACTCAACTAGTGAAATGAGAGATGGGGGAACCACTCAAGTGGAATGACTGGCCATCACTATTTCATCCATCTTGTGTGAGGCTGGAGATCACAGCTACAGTCTACTGGCACCCAGAGGAGACAAGGAGCAAACATACAGTTAAACAACTATAGTGAATGTTTGGTTTGCTATATAGTATGTAATGTGGCAGCTGTATATGGTTAGGTTTAGAACTGAGGTCTGTGTTTCTGGGTCCCTCCTTTACAGGTACTGCTCCATGATTGTGTGAGACAGTCTTCTCTAGGGGGAACTTGGTTCTTTGGGGGGAGATGGCTAAAACACCACAGAAACATCAGAAAAAGGTTCTTCACTCCGTCAGGTTCTAATTTTTCCTCTGTCAGCAGTCTTCCTGATGCTGTTATTCCAAATGCACATTGCTTCCTGCTGAAAAGTTAAATAAGTGGCTGTCGTAAGAGATGCTGCTGGCTCCTCCCTCCTCAGTCAGCTAAAAATGGTAGAAGGTTGACAGCCTATACCTTTCTAATACTGTAGCTCCCCATGCACATTGTTCACTCCAGTGAAAAGTCATGGCAGCACTCACTGGACGTGTATAATGAAAGTATGTTTATTTATGTTGAATAGCAGTGCTTAGATGCACTTAGAGAGGTATTGTATGAACAGTTCAGATCTTACAAGTGAAAGGATAACATTAGGTCTCATGTGGGATTCGAACACACCACATCCAACATACTGTGCTGGCATCACTGTCGCTGGATCAACAAGTGCCCTTGGATAAATAAGTATTGATTTTTCCTTTAAGAGCTTTATCTTTTCAGTTAGGAAACCCCCAACATATTGATCTAGGTTAAAATACCATCTCACACACACACACAACTAAAGAAATCCCTTTCTTTAGGCATTGTTGTAATTATAGGAGTGAAAAGATAATTGTAGCTCTAATTTGGGACACAAATCCAAGACCTCCAGATTACTATGCCAGCCTTACATAGTAAAATCAACATTATGGTGGGACTACAATTTAGCAACTGTGCTTCAAATGCTGGCGTGTATGCTAAAGTATTTATGTAAGAAATTGCTTACCATGCCCGACTTTTTCAGGAATATGCTATAGTACACCTTTTGACAGCATTTACTTTAAATATTTTTTCCCTTTTGCTACAGTAGCTTTAGCTGCTGCCGTGATGTGGTGGTGGTGGTGGTGGGGTCCTCAGTATTACATGTACCATTTGAAAGTCTTTGGCCTTCATTTATTATAACAAAATTCTCTTAGAATTTTTATATAACGTAGTCGTTTCTTAGCAGTATTAGAAAACCTATTTCTTAGGCAAACACAGTTGTCAAAGCTTATTATGTGCTTTCCATGAAGTATTACTTATGTAGATTGATATACTTGTTAAGCTGCTATCTTCATCTCTCAGTTGCACCTTTCATATTGCTTGCAGGTGATCCTCATTTGTCAGATAAATAGTAATATGGAACAAAGAGATGAAGAAGCACAGGAATATCAAATGTCCTTCCAGGGTCTTTTCCTGCAAGGAGCATCATGGGATTTCCCAAACAATTACTTGGAAGATGCAAGGTAAGCAGAAGTACTGCAGAATAGTCTGTTACATTGTCAGACATGCTCAGTATTATTCCACACGTTTTCCAGGAGTTATTTTAATCTGAGTAGTTTGAACCGATTCATGTAAATGTTAAAATATTGTGTTAGTTCTGAAAAAGATAAAAAGTCTTGAAAGGTGGAGGGCAGGTTTCCCTTCTTGTATGCATCTGTTTTCTTTTTTTCTTTTTTTTTTGTTAACCATCTAAAATCAATAGAGATGAGTTGCTTTGTTGCTTTTAAGTGGTAACGTGGGAGCAACCTGGTCTTTTCTGCTCAATGAAACTGCATGCTTGAAACGTATCATATTAGAAAATGCTTCTGTTTTTCTGCATGAAAATCTGTATG
Organism: Protopterus annectens; assembly: GCF_019279795.1. Lineage (NCBI taxonomy): Eukaryota > Metazoa > Chordata > Ceratodontiformes > Protopteridae > Protopterus > Protopterus annectens. The sequence continues at coordinate 499,420,684 of NC_056747.1, read as the reverse complement.
CTGATGCCTATGTGTGTGTAATTTGAATTGACTGAGGAGCCTACAAACAGTAGCATTATATATGTTATTTATTTTTACTTGTGTAAATGTCCCTTGCATTGCCTGTGTATATGCTATCGTACTGATTATGGAGATCAAAACTGCTAAGCAGCACAGTAAAATCCGCATGCAAATTATGTGACAATGAAAATAATATTGACTATGGAGCTTTTTATATAAAATGTATTTAATGTATACAGTGAAATGTCTAGCATGATAAGGCCTGTTAGAAACATCTGTGGTCAGAATAAGATCGTATATGCTGTTGTATGGTGCTACAGTGCACATCGGCATTAAAGAGCTATAAATACCAATAAGTTCCCAGACAAAATAATGTGAAGCAACTTATAAAATATTTGTAGTATCATTGCAGACTGATGACAAACTGAAGGTGTAAAACCTGTTTCTCATTTAAGGATGTTTTGTGATATCATAATCACAAACATTACTTTGAATATTTCACTTGTAGTATGCATGTATTAGGGATAATTCTATTGTGGTTTATATGCCTTTCAAAATTAAAAAGATGCTTAGATTACCCCCAAATACATTGCTGCCAGTTAACCAGGGCATAAGTGTGTGCCACTGCTGTGCACCCATCTGCATCTTTCATTGATAATAACCATCATCAAACACCACAATAGATGTTGCAACATCAGTGGTGTGACCACTTGTGAGACCAATAACTTCTTAGCTGTGGTGAAGTCTCTATGTGTAGATCACATTATTCTCTCATTACCTACAGTTTTCCTATGCTGTGTATCATTTGTTGCTCAGCATCTGTTGATGAGTATGAGCTATCTGTTCGTATCCAAGTACAAAATGCCCTGTATGATCTGCTTCCCTGTGGTAATGTACTGTTGTGTTGTCCCTCACAAACAGTACCATCCCGAAGACTTGCAGTCTCTTCATTTGTAAGCATATTCACTGTCCTGTGCTGGAGTATATTATCCTGCCACATTACGGTATGAGGTGGCAGAACTTAGGAACCATTCCTCATATGCTAGCATGTATCCCTGGGTAAAGCATGTATAATCTGGTAAAAGAATACACCCAAAACCTCCATGCAATGCTTTACATGTCCTTTAGGGCAAAGATCTTGCATACCAGCAGCAGTTTCAGTGCTAAAAACAAGAGACTTAAATCACTGTTTCCAGATAAAGAAAACTCACACCAGCACCAAGGCAGAGAATACTTCCAAGAAGAACTTCTAAGCCTTATGGAGCACACTTTGTATCATCCCCAGTTTGACTGAGGCATACTTTGTAGCAAAGTTCTGAACAGCCAATGTCCACTCTTCATCAGGCAGAACTTTCTGAGTGGAGGCAGGCTGGGAAGGACAACCTCAGCACTACATGGAACCTCAGCACTACATGGAACAAGTGTCTCTAGTTTATTTGTTGTTGCAGAGACTTCCCTTGACAAATATTAAGATTTCCTCTGGAAACTGTCTGCCTCATTTACTGTAACATTGTTTTCCAGTTAATGCTTGTCCTAGGCAGACTAGTGTGATACTACATGGACTGTAAGCTTCAGTCATTCCTTCTAGGTTTATAGACATTAAGATCATACTATAGCTTGGAAGGCACAAAGTGGACTGGCCAAATCTGAATTGGGATCAGAAAATCAGTTGAACCCATCAGTGCCTTATTACTGACTTTAACAAACTCATTTGAGTCACTGACACTGCGGTGTGGTAGCCATTGGCACAAACCAGGACACAGAATACCCGGGTGATCAGACCAAGGCTCCTGCATTGTACCATACCAAGGTCAAGTAGTATCTCCTGCTGCTGTTCAACCAATATCTAATCTAGTTGGGCCAGGCAACTTATTATATAACTCGTGGCTTTACCATGGGCCACAAGAGTTCTGTAGCTCTGTACTACAGGATACCATGCATATGTCTTTCCACAAACTCACATTCTTTATCCCCATATATCCATACACATCTGCATTTATATATATATATATATATATATATATATATATATATATATATATATATATATATGTGTGTGTGTGTGTGTGTGTACGTACACACACACACAGACACACACACACACACACACACATATATATATACATAGATACATAGCAGTATACAGGCTGATATTTTGATTACACTGCTGTATTTAATAAAGCATGTGTAGACTTCCATTATACTGCAGTGCACTGATGCATGTTCATTATTCCCACTTTCTCAGTATCATTTTAAGTTATCAGTACTGGCCAGCTTTCAAAACTCAAATTCCACCCCTTCTCTGTTCCTCTGACAGATGATTGGCTTAGCATGTCCTGAGAGGGAAGCCTTCAACTGTTACAGGAAGTGAGTATTTAGTCTTTTTCTGCCATCCAAAGAACATAGCCCACTGACTCTTCACAGGATCCAGTGCTGATTTTTTTTGGCTTACTGCTCAGGTAAGCCCCATTTGGGCCCAACTTCCTCTCATTTAATTATTAGATTATTATTCTTTTTCTGTTTTTATATTTATATAAAATATATTTATTTTAATATTTTATTTCTTTTAGCGTTTACTGTATTTCCTGTTGACATTTCAGCTTATAGCAGTACTTATTTGGCTTCTATCTTTGACAGATGTTTGTTTTTACTGTTTTTAAGGAAACTTTCAGTATTTCTCTCAGAAGTGCAGTGTGCATGTATGCTGTTAGATATTAAAGGCCTGCCTCTACTGTTCTTATTCTGCTTTATTTTTATCTTTTCACAGCAGAATATTGCAGAACTTGGATTTGTTCAGCATTTATAATTATTTGCTGTATGCATGACTGCTCTCTGTGTGCCCTAAATTGTATCACAATTTTACGATGAATTAAGTTATTTAGATGAACTATGGAGATTTTACTCTCTCTTGCAAGAAAATATAGTTTTAATTGCTATTAAAAGTTTATTTTATGGCAGTTTAATGTAGTTATTGTGTGTGGATCTAATTTTACCACTGCTTTGGCACATTGGTTGCTGTGGTGTTTCGACTTTGTGTACTGCAAATTGTTAAGCTTCTGTTAGTAACAGAATTCTAAACACAATTCAAACTGCTTTTTGTGATAATAGTTAGAGTTTAGCACTGTGGGGGCATACTTATTACTAGAAACGTTTAAGTGGTTTTGTGATACATTATCTATTACTGTTAGTTTGTTGTTCTAGCTTATGTTCGCTCCCCTGATTTGATGGCTCCTATCTCTGATGAACTCCCATCAAATCCAGTTGCACCTAAAAAGAAAAGAAAAAAAAAAACAAAACAAAATAAAAATATGCCTCAGCCTATAGTTAATGATTCTGTTGGTGTCAGTGCTTGGCCAGCAGACCACTTACCTTTCTTCCTGAAGTATAACTCTGTCTCATAGTATGGAATGGGGGTTAGACACATCCTCTGGGGCTGCCCCAGTATCTGGTGTAGGTATGGGAGAATCAAATCCTTTAGATGCAGGAGTAATGCTGGGTAAAAGACCCTTTGCTAGACATAATATTGTGTCCCCAGATATTTTATCTAGTAGTGAAGTTCACTAGAAAAAGAACCAGAAGCTTCATCATACAGGTGATAATCACATTATAGCTGTTTATAAGGCTAATGTGATTTCCTTGGCCATGACAGCTCTTTCCGGTGGTTGTGTTCCCGTCTATGGCTCTAGTACTTGTTCAGCTGAATTAGGAGGAATCTGATCAGGACTATGGTGATTTTCTAGTTGACACTGAGTCCAGTAACTCTGATTCTATAGACAGTGAATGGTTAAGACCAAAACAAGTGTTCCTCAAATAATTATTAGACTTAGTGATGTTTTTGCTTGAGAGCATTTTTGAACTAACCCAGAGCTAGGCAGGTAATATGACATTATAGATGCCCATGTCTGTGGCTAACTGCATCTCTTACTTCCCATGGAATAAGTTTATAAAGCTGCCTGCAGAGCACCAGTATATATTTTATCAGTACATAAAAAGGCTCAGAGAAAATATAGGCCTTCTTGGATATGATACATCTCTTTTCTTATTTGACCAGTGACCCAGCTGTGGTCTCCCCAATTGCCTGCTCCGAAGAAAAGTCCTTGTGGCCCCTGATAAAGAGGGAAATTGTTAGATATTTAGGGCAAAATGATGTCTCTTTCTAGTAGTGTAGCCTTTAGAATGTTAAATTATCAAGGCTATATGTGGAAATTTATTATACATTGTGCGTGCAGTTTGGATGATTTTGCTATATTGCTACATCCTTACATGCAGAGCAAAAGTCTTATACAAATGAAATTGTTTCTAATTTGCCTCAGATTTTGAAACATGCTTTGAGAGATATGCTTAAATGTGCAGATACTGCCTCAAGAAATATTGCTTCATCTGTTGTTTTAAGACTGTATGCCTTATTTTGTAATCAGAACTTCTCTGATTTAAAAGCCAATATTTTGGATGCACCTTAAAATCTGAATTATGCATGGGACCGTTATTTAACATCTCTTTTATTAAAGTGGGTTAATTCATGGGGTATCTAGGATGTTTCATGTACCCAAGTTCTTCCCAAACACAGCATCTTCTTGCAACGGGCAGAACAAACAAAAATCCCAGGCAAACAAAATTAGGGATCTATAAGAAAATGGCAGGAGAATAATTAATTGAAACCAATCAAGAAGGGTTCCTTTCTGAAAAAGGATCAGCCCCTATAATGGAATGACTATGCTGAGTCACAGATCACCTGTGTCCCCCTCCAGCCCTTCCTTCCCTTTCTGTTTCTCATTCTCCTTCCCCCAAGCTGTCTCTCCACCCTGCAACTGGCTGCAAATAGTCTCAGACAAATGAGTTGTGAGAATGATTTAGAGAGAATACACTTGGCAGTGGATAGAAAATCCTCCACCTTTTAGGGCAATCTCCCCACACCTACCAGACCAGACAGAGTTGTTTCCTCCAGTGCTGTATCACATGGTATAAGCAGTGGTCATAGAACCAGTGCCTGGGATACACAAAGCCAAAGGATTTTTTTCTCCAGAATCATTTTGGTACCAAAAGAGGACCACTCCTAGATATCCATCCTAGATTGTTTTTCCTAAACACCTTTGTAAAAGTTCCAAAACTTCAAAATTCTCATCTTACAGTCAGTCTTAACATTGTATCCCGACCACTCTTTCATGGGGACATTAAATCTCAAGCATGCTTTTCATTATATTCCTATTGCTCACAGTTTCAGGAGATTTTTGAGATTTGCTGTGTCTGGTTTACATTGTCAGTTTTCTGCATTACCCTCTGGGCTGTCTACTACACCTTGAGTGTTTACAGATTGTCTGGCCTCAGTGGTTGCTTTTTGCAAAAACTCAAGCATCCACATTTTTCCTTATGTAGATGACTTGCTGATTTGTGCAGATTCTGTATCCAGGTATGTGGAGTCCTTAGACAAGGCCACATCCCTCCTTTCCCATCTGGGCTTCAAATTGAACCTTTAATATTCCTTCCTCATACCCATACCCTCTCAGTAAATTGTTTTCCTTGGTTGTCAGCTTGACACAATAAAAAGGATGGCCTTCCTGCCAGAAGACAAAGTTCCAACTTATCAGAGCATTTTCTTGGCTTTTTATCTTCTAGATGCAGCTTCAGCAAGTGACTTCCACAAAATTCTAGGTCTCATGGCATCAATAATACATATGATACCTCATGCTAGACAAGACATGAGAAAAATTCAATAGTACTTGAAGAATTGTTGGATTCAGCACCTTCATCCCTTAAATTTCTAGGTACTGGTACTAGGATTTGTGAAACAGGAACTGCAGTGGTGGAAGGATCCAGGACTCCCTTTCTCTCTTCAGACCCCAGTCAAGTCTATCCATATGAACTCTAGAGATTGTGTGTGGGAAGCAGTGTCCATTGGAGTTAAAGTGTATGACTTCTGGGTTCCTCAGCACATCCTAAAGCACATAAACATAAAATCAATGTTAGAAATGATTCATGCCTTAAAGATTTTCACCATTTATGGACTTTGGGTTTTCTTGTAGTGGTCACATATATCAGTACCATGATGTGGTACTTGAATAAACAAGGGGGTACAAGAAGAAATCAATGCATGCATATATTTATCCAAACAATATGCATTAGTATAGAGGTGTCATAAATATGCTTATCTGATATTGAATATCAATGTTTTTATTTATCTTGATGACATGCCTAGATTTCAAGGTATAATGCATTTATGTATCCGATTTCAAAATATACTTATTTTTATTTAGGTACATTCTATGCTATACTTACTTCTGACAAATATTCCAGACCGAGGATTCAGAATAGCTAAGATAAATCTACTGGGTAACTCGGATCATTTGGGTTTCTGCCTTTCTCTTCCATCTAATTTAGTTATCATTCAAGATTACAAAATAAAGTATTGTTCTGACAAAATATCAAATTGCAATACTGCTTTAGAAATGACTGACTGTATGAAACAACAAACAGTATTTCTGATGTGTCTCAAGTGTTGAGCAACCTTAGTAATAGTTTCATCTACCTTGACAGATGAAAGTAAGAAACTTGTAAAAATAAAAAGGGGCAAATCAAATCCACCACAGTGTAATAAAAAACATGAGAAGCTAATAAAGAGAAAACAAAGAAGTTGGCATCTATAAACAGTTTAATACATCATCAGCTAAAAGAGGTTACATATAAAAAAAAGAAACTGGGTCTATTTTTGGCTACTGAAAAACAAAAAAAAAACTGAATGGTGAAATATCGAATGGAAGACAGCAAAACTGATAATTACCTTAGAATTACATAACTGGAAAAAATTCGAATGGCCATAGTCAGCCAACATCACAAACACAACTAGCCAGGGTGGGGGACTGCACCCCCACCCCTCAACTATATATACCAATTCTGAGATCACACTGCAGTGAAAAATAGGGCAAATTTAAAAGGTTTTGCTTCACTTACCTTATGCATTGCATTACTTCCTGGTCGTTGGCCAGCTACGGCCATTCGATTAATTTATTTATGATGATGTCGTTGTTCAGTAATTGTTGGCTTCTCTGTCCTCCATTCGATAGTTCATCATTTGGGTTTTTTATTTTTCGGTAGCTAAACATAGACGCTCTGAAACTAATATAAAAAAAAGCTAAGGAGTTTAATGAGAATCAGTTATGCCCATCTGGTAACAACAGTAAGTTATTTTCTTATACATCATTAAAGTGGCTCAGATATTTAATCAGCACTTTCTTATATTTACTATAACTCAGCACCTGAGGAATTTCAGTCCTGAGAAATTGACACAATGCCAAATGTTCCTCCTTTTATTAGTCAAAATATTGTTATAAAATCTTTAGATAAACTAAAATAAATTAGTATTCCTGGCCCAGACTATATGATATGGTTGCATTCTGCTTAAAATCAAGAGTTTCATTGTATCTTGTTTAACATCTGTATTTAATAAACTATTGTCAAATAGTTTTGGTTCACGAGCATGGAAATTAGACAACGTTACCCCATTCACAAGGGTGGTGCTATTAACACTGTAAAAAACTACAGGCTTTTAGCTTGACTCCTTCATTAAGTAAAACTTTTGATAGTTCTATTCTTTCTTTATCATAACCTAATGGCAGCATTCATCCATTATGTGTTTTGACTTTACATGGATTTTTTAGACACAGATCTAATTCACCATCTTAGTTAACCTCTATGAACCAATTAGTATTGCTTTGGACCAGAGGCTATGTGTATTGCCATGTATTTAAATCTTTCAAAAGACTTTGATAGCATCCTCTACTTTCTGATTATTGATTATTTAAAGATGTATTTTATCAATCCATACATTGTCAATTGGGTATCAATGTGGCTTTACCATTGGAAAAAAAGAGTAAAAATATCAAATCAGTATTTTAACTGGGCTAGAATTACTTCAGGTGTACCCTAGGGTACTTTTTAGCGTTTGCATTGTTTACTGTTTTTCTTATTTCTAGAATTCTGTGCTGGATCTCTAAAATATGAGTTCCTCTCTCCAGCATTAAAGAGGAAGCAAATTTTAATAGCTACCTCAATGATTTGATATGTTGGTTCAACATATATTACAGGTTCATAGGTAGGTACTAGGCTATCTGCCCAAGAGCATTTATAAGCCTAGCCAGAGTGTGTCGGCTTTCACCGCCCCATTAATTAATTTACTGATCCTCTGTCCAGCAGAGCCAATGAAGTGGTCCCAGGGGAGTATTTTCTGTTACCCATCCACTCGTCAAGGTTTCTCTTGAAGAGTGTTAATGAGGGGCCCTGCCTGATGTAATTTGGAATTTTGTTCCAAAGCATGGGGAGTCTCTGTGACAGGAATCTGTCCCTCCAGTATGTTCTGTTTATTGTTGTGACGAGGTTTAGCTCACTAGATCGTGTGGCTCACAGTGACTTGGATTTCTTTAGGTGGAGCATGTCCATCAATTCTGAGTTGCACATGGCTTTGTAAGTCAGGCAGTGATCACCTCTGAGTAAGCGATATGCCACTAAGTACAGCCAGAGTTTTTTCAGTCAGACTGCATAGGACATATGTTTGAGGCCAGTAATCCTCTTGGTGAGGTGCTTTTGTGGTCTTTCCAGCTGTTGGAAGTGTCTTGTGAGGTACATCCCAAATGGGGCATTGTACTCTATGATGGGTCTAATGAGTGATGAGTAGGGGGGCACTTTAACCTCTTTATTTCTAGATGCGAACCCTTTAGTAATTGGATGGGCCACATAGAAGGATTTCCTAACTACTTTGGCAATATGATTGCCAAAGGAGAGATTACTATCTACCTGGGTCCCCAGATCTTTTATTACCTGTTCTGTATTAAGGGGGTTGCCACCTATGTGGTAATTCGTTGGTGTTTTGTTTTTCCCAAATGGGATGACTATGCATTTTTTGGCATTTAGCTTGAGGCTATGACTTTTACACCAGGTGTCTGTCTCATTAAGGCCCTTTTGGAGTATGTCGGTGTCAGCCAGAGAGTCAATTATGGCTCCCAGTTTGCAGTCATCAGTGAACTTGGTTAGCCATAGTCCTCCTGTGTTTGCCTGTACTTCTGAGAAGTATATGCTGAACAGTAGGGGTCCCAGGACCGAGCCTTGTGGGACACCACTTGTGACTGGTTTAGAGTCGGACCTGGAGCCCGCTATTCTTACCGTGTAAGTTCTGTCTGTAAGCCAGTTGGAAACCCATCTTGTGACATAGGGGTTTATGTTCAGGCTGGTGAGTTTTTCTGTAATACCCAAGTGGGAAATGGTTTCGAAAGCCTTGGCGAGGTCAAGGTAGGCTGTGTGAACCACCTTTCCCTCATCTATGGCTTAGGTGACTGTCTCAAAGAAGCCATCCAGGTTTAGTAGGCATGATTTGCCCTTACCAAAGCCAAACTGGATCAGGTCAAGTGTTTGGAGGTCCCCAATATCTTTGTTAATGAGTTCCATGATGATGCGCTCCATAGCCTTGCAGACCAGGCTAGTCAGGCTTATGGGGTGATAGTTACCAGGGTCAGTTTTGGCCCCTCCTTTGTGGAGAGGAATAACCATTGCTGTGTGCCATTCTATTGGCACATAGCCTGTGGAGAGGCTGAGGTTGAACAGCATGTTTAGGTGGGGGGTTAGTTCATTCTGTAGTTCGTGCAAGACGCTGCCTGGGACGCCATCTGGTCTCATTGAAGCTGTGTTTTTGGCTTTTGAAAGGGCTGTTTTCACCTGTGCATCTGTGATATTTGGGACATTACACTTTTCTGGTATTGTTGTTGGCCCTTTTGGAGCTGGGGGGGGGTGAAGTTTGCACTGAATCTATCTGCCAGGATGTTGGCAATATCAGTAGGTTCAGTATATTTTGTGCTATTTTGCACTAGTTCAGTGCATATCTGCGAGTTGCCACTTAGATTTTTAACATAGCTAAAGAAGGCTTTGTGGTTATCTTTTGAATCCTTGGATATTTTTCTTTTGAAGTTAGCCTTGGATGATTTCATGAGGGACCTTAGTTTCTTACTGATACCTTCTTATTCTATTTATTTATTTTCTATTTATTTATTTTCTATTTTATTTATTTATTTTCTATTTATTTATTATATTCTTCTAGGCATTCCTCCTTAGCAATTATCACAAACTTCTCCTGTTACCAATACCTTAAACATCATGATATGGATGTATGCATTTCATGTTCCAACCATGCAATTTATCTAATGCATTACTCCAAAAAAGTTTGTGTACCTTTCTATACACATGCACATTAATTGCTTACACTGGATGTACAATTATATTCTACTATGCCATATGTAAATTGTATTAGTGTCTGCTCTTTGATTTGCTCTGTAATAAAAATGTATAGCTGTCATTTCTAATGTGTTAAGTACATTGTAAACAATTGAATGTAATCTCTGTGTGCTTTTCTGCCCGGGCCTCTGCCGAAAATAGATCTCTGCCAGTTGGACTTTCCTGGTAATGAAATGCAAATAAATAATAAACACATGAATAAAACAGTTTAGTTCTATATAGTTCTTCTTTTGGCTTTCTCTGGTTAGGGGTTGCCACAGCAGAACTCTGGTCCGCTAATGATTGGCAGTAGATTTTTATGGTGCCAAGGTGCCAGCCCAACACCCAATCTTCAACGAAGGCACGCCCGTTCACACATATCTTTCGAATGCCACTCGACCGCGGGGAGGACATGCAGACTCCACAAAGAAGGCACTCCAGCCGAGAGTAACCAAAATAAAAGTGGAGGTATGCCATTTGACAAAAGCAATCCTTCAATTAATATCAAATTGGGTAGTTTTGATTTGAGACTCTCAGAACACAAGCATGTCTATGCTAAGAACACTGATAACTTAAAATTCAAAACAAATGCTCAACATGTAAAAATCATAGCTGTGAAAATGACTGAATTGATACTAAAAAATGTATCAATCCATTCTTCTGAAACATTGGTTAAACTTTTTTATTGTGTATGTGTGATCCATTTGGGAATACAGCTCACTGTTTTATAGTTATTTAAAGAGCGATTTAGTCCTATTAGAAAGTGTTCAGGGGGAATTTACAAAAATAATGAAGGTGTTCTCATCATTTTAATACAAAGTTTGGCGTCAATTGTCAAATCTTTGTTCAGTAAGTTACAGGAATCTGCATGAGATATCATGCTTAGCTTATAAAGCTATACACAATGAAGAACTTAGGATATTGCTGAATATTGATGTTTTACATAATAATCACAACTCCAGAGGTACAAGCTTTGCATACTCATTTAATAACTGTTGAACTTCATCTAGAAATAAAATTTATTACATAGCCCATGATTATGTCCTAGAACAAATTACCTCTAGAGATTAAGAAAAATAATTAATTTAATCCAATAAAAAATTCTTTAGATACATAATAGGAGTTTTAGCCAATTCTACTCATCTGGAAACTGCATTATTAGCAACTTTATTGAGTGATTTGCAGAAATCCTAAACTATGAAACTATGGTGATTCTCACACATTTATTATCAATCTATGCACATTATAAACTCCCAGAGAATATGACATGTTACTGTAAAGCAGTTTTTTAGCTTCAGTTAAACTCTAATTCCCAAAACACCTCCCCACCTAAATCAAATCACTAGAACATGACTCTGACCTTAAATGTAGAATAAATAGCCACATCTAGTTAAAATCTAAAATAAAAATAGAACCACAGTTATTCATTAGCAAAACAGCATTACCAGAAAGAAAGACTCAGTCTTAAACAACTAAACTTAATAAATTTATACTACATAGAAACATTAAAATATAATACTAACATATCCCTCACTACACTATTAAAAATAACGACTTAAAACTCACCTCAGAACTAAAGTAGAAAACGGGTCTATATTATATGAACAAAGTTTTAAAACTTCGAATACCATATGATCGACACCATATGGTGGAAGTTATAAAACTTCAAACAGTTAAAAAAAAAAAAAGTAACCTAACAGGTTAAAGCAGGGAGGCAAGCTCCCCTGCACCCCCCACACCCCCCCCTCTTTAAATATACCAACTCTGAGATCGCACTACAGTGCAGTAAAGGGAAAACTTCCCTTTACTGCATTATACTGCGGTCTCAGAGTTGGTATATTTAAAGACCCTTTACTGCACTGTAGTGCGATCTCAGAGTTGGTATATTTAAAGAGCGGGGGGTGTGGGGGGGCAGCCCCCACATGGAGCATTAAGGGGAGCTTGCCCCTCTGCCTACAACCCTTAGTTTAGGGTTTTTTTTTAATTTTGTTTTATATATTCAAAGTTTTCTAACTTTGACCATATGGTGTCGATCGTATGATATTCAAAGTTATAAAACTTCGATTATATAATATACACCTGTAGAAAATTACCCATGGGACAAACTATTCACTGAAAACTCACAGTTACTATTTAAAGAGCTACTTAATGCACATTTCACCAAATAGTAGAATTATTGCATCTTTTTGAAGTGAGTGGAAAATAGTAATGCAAAGTAAAAAAGGCATATAATAGATAATCCAGTGATAAACTATCATGAACTGTATTCCATTTCTCTACACATTCCGTACTACTCATCACTAAAATCAGCCATTTATCACCAACTTGATCCAGGGATTCATTAGCAAGCCAAACACAAAATTGTATGTTAAGTTGTCTATCTCGCCTTCATTCTTGCTGGTTGGGTTCGGAGCCGATCCTCTGCTCTTACTCGGCCATCTTCAAAAGCTCAACAGCTACTTACTGGCTCTAGGCAGCCCTATATCCCATGATGTCTGGCGCTAGATACCCAGATCTCATTTGCCGCTTCTGCTGCGAGGTTGCTTTTACTGGCTCAGGTCATATTTTTCAATTTTATTGTTAGTGTATAAAAAAATTCTTTATATTATGGCTGGTATTTAGAATAGTTAGTGTACTTACAGTAGTTGTAGTTATCTATTTGTATTTAGTCTCCTTCCCTTGAAAACTCATTTTCTTGTTAGAGAGTTTTCCCCTCCCCCCTCCCCCATTTCTCTTCTTAAAGGTAGCCGTTTTTAGTTAGAGGCTAATCCTTGTTTTCAATTTTTATGTAGTAGTTTCTTTGTTAGAAATTGTGGTAGATTAGTAGCTCTATTTACTTTTTCTTGCATAATAGAGTGTGTGTGCTGTCAGGGTGTGGTAACTTGTGTTGAGTGCGTGTGTTTTTACTAGTTACTTACTTCCCTTTTGTTAATTTTTCTCTGTAAATTGATATTTCCTTTTACAGGTATGTCTAAAGATACGAAAGTATCTGGATTCAAGAAGTGTGACTCATGCTGTCAGAAGATGTCACTGACAGATGGTCACACTTCTTGTGTCTATTGTTTGGGCACCCTACACTTGCAGGACTCTTGTTCAGTGTGTCACGCCTTTAGTCCAAGAGTCCTGCAGGAGCGTAGGAATAAGCTAATCCTTAGGGGTTTGCTCAGACCTGAAGGGTCACCATCTAAGGCGCAGTCAGTGAAACCCTTTAAGCCAACGAAGCCGCCGGCTCCCAGTTCGGAGCCGTCGTCGGGTGTAGTGTCTGCTTCAACTTCGGTTCCGACTGGAACCGAAGTACCTATTTCCCAGTCAACTTTGGTTCCGACTGGAACCGAGGTACCTATCTCCCAGTCAGCCCCGACTCTGGTGTCAGAACCATCAGGGAGTCGAAAACGCTCTAGATCTCCATCCCTAGAGTCGATACACTCTGCTCCGGGGTCGCCTCTGTTACAGTTGCAGTGAAGTCACCGATCCCACTCTTTTCGGTCTTCTAGACTATCTGACCATGATTTGGAGAGAGTGGTGAGCAGGCTTCCAAAATCGCAGGCCCTGGCTAAAATGTTATCCAGCCCCCTTCATCAGGGTTCGGCTCCACCTGTCTCTGCAGTAGTTCCTCCTTTGACTCATCCCTTGAGTTAGGAGCCAGAGCTTGCTGGGGCTCGGATCGTGGAACCGTCAGTGCCAATACCTACCCCTTCGGTTCCGTCGACGGCTCCGATCTCCTCCATGGTGCCATCCTTGGAGGGATCTGGCTGCTGGGACTCCCTCATTGGCTCCGAGGGGGCGAGTGGCATCGGACCCTTGTCCGAACCTATTCTCCCTCTTGGAGCTTCAGTGCAGGTGAGTTTGGCTCCTACATCGGCCTCAGAGCGGTCCCTCTCAGTGCCGAGAAGGATCCCAGTCTCTTCGGAGCTGGAGCCTTCTCCAATATCAGGAAGGGGTGCCTTTGAGGTCATGAAGAGTGTGCTGGCCTCTGAGTCAGTCCCACGGTCAACCTCATCGGCTCCTCCCCCCATGGTGCCTGTGTCTGCCTCTGCCCCTCCTCCAGACCCAAAGCGTGGGGAACAAGTGCTCCAGGGCACCCCATTGGGTGTATCTTCCTCTTCCGAGGCCTCCCCTGATCATTCAAAGGAGCCCCCTCAAAAGAGGAAATGCAAGAGGAAGCATGTTGACTCCCCCTGAGTCTGTCACTTCAGATACCGACTTAGAGGATTCGGAAGGGTCCCCGAGATCCCCCTCTGAGGACGTCTCTTTCTCAGACATCCTTGAGATACTTAGGCAGAGGGGGAACTGGACTACCCTTAACCCTTCCGAGGATGAGTCAGTATTCCTGGACGCGTTTAGTTTCCGACCCTCCACCTCCTGGGTTTCCCCGCCTTTCGATCCACTGATGTCTGTGGTGGCTCGGAAGGCGTGGTCAGCCCCAGACACAGTGGAACCAACCCCCCGAAGATCCACAAAATTTATTACTGCACCACAAGACAAGCAATTTCTGACTAAGGGTGTTCCCGTTGATGCCATGGTGGTAGCAGTGGCCACAAAAAAGGAGTTGGCTGAAACTCCTTTGTCTGTCCATCCCCTTAATAAGGAATCTAGGATGATGGACAGATATGGGAAGCGGATGTTTTCCTCAGCGACCTTCTCCATGAGGTCGCTGAACTACTTGTGCCACTTTACCCACCTTCAAAGGGATCTCCTTAAAGAGCTAGGAGAGACCCTTCAATATCCATCAGCTGCGGGGGCCCAGGCTAAGATTGCCTCCCAGCTGGCGACTCTTAATTCGGTAGTAAACTCCTCCATGCCGCTCATCTCTTATGCAGCCGATGGTGCGAGTAGGGCCGCAGGCACAGGCGTGGCCTTGAGGAGGCATGCTTGGATGCGGTTATATAACTTTGCGGACCCCTTCAGGGCATCTTTCACCAACACCCCCTTTGATGGTTCTGCTCTTTTTGGACCACAGGTGAAGGATACCCTTACCAGGTGTGAGCAGGAAGGCAAGACTCTCTCTGCTGTGGGAGTCCGTTTTTCCACTCCTTCAAGACCGTATCCCAAGGGTCAGAAGAGTGGAAAGATGTGGTTCCGGAAACCCCAGGGAGCTGTGCCTGATGCATGTGGAGAGTTCCCCTCCAGAGGCAGGGGAGGGAACAACAATAGATGCCGCCCTCGGGGCAGAGGGGGTCCGCAAAATCAGGGCCAAAGAGAATCTTTCTCTGACAAGCCCTTCCAGCATCCTTGAGGTGCTGCCCAGCTGTCCACCTTCAGAGGCAGTCGGGGGAAGATTATCGCTGTACCCAAAAGCCTGGCAAAGTATAACACAAGACAGATGGGTACTGTCTATCATATCCGAAGGCTACAAAATCCCTTTCTTTTGCACCCCCTATGTTCCCAACAAATCCCTTCCAGATGTTCCACCCAATCTAAGGGATCAAGCAGTTCAAGAAATTTCAAAACTGCTAAGAAAAAGAGCCATCCAGCCAGTCCTGGCAAACCAGCAAGGATCCAGGATTTCCTCAAGGTTCTTTTTGGTACAAAAAAGACAGGGGACTGGAGACCCATTCTGGATCTCAGCAGACTAAACAGGTCTGTTCAAAGAACGAAGTTCCGGATGGTCACAGTACAGTCAATTTTACCCTTTCTGGGTCAGGACAATTGGATGTGCTCCATAGATCTTCAGGACATGTACTACCATATCAAAATGGACAGACTCCACAAGATTCCTCCGCTTCCGTCTGGGAGCCAGTCATTATCAGTTCAGAGCTCTGCCCTTTGGTCTCACCACAGCCCTCAGGGTGTTCACCAAATGTTTGGCAGTAGTTACCGCTCACCTGAGACGGCAAGGATTCCAGGTGTTTCCATATTTAGATGACTGGCTCCTTACTGCAACCACCAGGCATCACCTGCTGCGAGCCAGAGACAACACCATCCAAACCTGCTCCAAACTAGGCATCACAATAAATTTCGAAAAGTCTGCATTGTTGCCTTGTCAATCTATTACCTTTATAGGCGCAAACTTAAATACAAAGGACATGTCAGCGAGACTTCCATTAGACAGAATGCTAGACATTCGCCGACATGTGTAGGTCTTATTAGGATGCAAAAAAATTCAGGCCAGATTCGTCCTAAAGACCTTGGGTCTCATGGCAGCGGCTATCATACTAGTTCCCCTCACTCATTTTCATATGAGGATTCTTCAGTGGATGCTGTTCACCCAATGGTCTTTCCAGCAACTTCCAATGTCTCACAAGATAATGATCACACAGACATGCATAAACCAACTTGCTTGATGGATGGTTTCCCCATTAGTACCCCAGGGCAGACCATTTGCTCTTCCTCGTCCAGTGGCTACGGTGACTACAGATGCCTCCCTGATCGGGTGGGGGGGGGGGCATTTTCAGGGCAGAACAGTCCAAGGCACCTGGCAGCCTCATGAGTAACATCTGCATATCAATGTCTTGGAGATGAGGGCAGTGCGTTTGGCATTGCAAGCTCTTCACAACTCTCTTCCCACCAGGACCATTGCAATTCAAACAGACAATATGTCGGTAGTGTGGTACATCAACAAGCAGGGCGTAACCAGGTCCTACCCCCTATGTCGAGAAGCACTCAGACTCTGGCAGTGGGCGATCTCTTCCCAATGGTTTCTGATAGCAGTGCACATCCCTGGGAAGTCCAACGTTGTAGCGGACAGGCTGAGCAGATCAATTCTCATGCCTCATGAGTGGTCTCACAATCAGACAGTGGCGGACCAAATCTTCTGCAAATGGAGTCAGCCTTGCTGTGACCTTTTTGCCACCCCCTTCAACAGCAAGTGCAACAATTTCTTCTCTCTCCTCCCTCTTTGTGGACACTCCCCCAGAGACGCTGTAGTTCACGATTGGCCTCAGGGACTTCTTTATGCATTCCCTCTGTTCCCACTGATTCCCAAATTAATACAGAAAGCTACCACATTGGGATGCAAGATGATCCTCATTGCCCCTTACTGGCCTCGACAAATTTGGTTCCCATTCCTGCATCATTACCTTCTGGAGCAGCCCTGGACCCTGGACCCAGTTCCAGACCTCCTGATCCATCGGGCTGCACCAATCCCTTCAATCTCTCCAGCTCACTACTTGGTTGCTCCACTTCCGACCTTAGCCAGGCTTCCGAACATCTCCCACTCGGTGCGTGAAATCATCTTACCATCGCACAAGTCTACCAGTAGAAAGACTTATGCTAGTAAGTGGAAACGTTTCTCTTTCTGGGCAGAGGCTAGGAATATAGATCCCTTTTCAGCCCCTGTGCACCATATTTTGGATTTTTTAGTGGAACTTTTTCATGCTGGATCGTCTTCTGCCATGATTAGAGTTCGATTAGCTGCAATTTCAAACTTTCATACAGGTCTATCAGATACTAGTATCATGTCCCATAAGCTTTGTAAAGCTTTTCTCAAAGGGACTACTTTACTCAGGCCCCCAGTGAGAGATCCCCCACCTCCGTGGGATCTAAATTTGATTTTAGCTTCCCTGATACTGCCCCCCCCCCCACCTTTGAACCAGCAGCATCTTGTTCTTTGAAGTTTCTTTCTTGGAAAACCCTTCTTCTGGTTGCAGTTACTTCAGCCAGAAGAGTTTCTGAACTTCAGGCTCTTTGTGTTCATCCTCCTTATCTAGTTTTCCACAATGACAAAGTTTCTCTTAGGACTAATCCTTCCTTCCTTCCAAAGGTTTCTTCTGACAATAATTTGAATCAGTCTATTGATCTGCCTGTGTTTTTTCCAAATTATTCCAACAAGGCAGAATACAAATTGCATCAGTTGGATGTTCATAGACAATTACGCTTTTACTTGCATAGAACTAAGCAAATCAGAAAATCAGACCAACTGTTCCTGTCCTATGCTGAGGGTAAACAAGGTCTACCTGTGTGGAAAGTAACCTTATCTAGGTGGTTGACATCTATTATTACATTTATATATCAGCTAAGGAATAAAGAGCTTCCTGCTAAACCAAAAGGTCACTCTACTAGAGCTCTAGCTACTTCAGTGGCTTTTCAGGCAAGATTGCCAATGGAAACTATTTGTGCAGCAGCTACATGGGCCAATCCTCATACCTTTATTTCACATTATAAGCTGGACGTGGCCTCCAGGAGCAAAGCTGATTTTGGTTCCACTGTTCTGAAGAGTCTGTTCTGATGAGCCACCCAGGATTGAGGTGCTAGGGACGCTGTCCCAACCAGCAAGAATGAAGGCGAGATAGACATCTTAACATTAAGAAGTTATGTACCTACCATAACGTTCCATGTTAGTTGTCTTCTTCTCGCCTTTTTTCTTGCATCCCACCCTCCATCCCCCTATCCTAGTAGACTGAGAAGAGTTCCTTATGTTTTTTTCACTGGCTGAGTCTTCTCTGGCTATTCCTTCTGACTAGTAGTCTCTCCAGTAGGATTTATGCATTCTAGGATAGGATTCCTGTATTATTATTATTATTATTATGTCTGCAGTTAGACTTACCAAACGAGATCTGGGTATCTAGTGCAAGGCATCATGTGATATAGGGGGGCCTCGAGCCAGTAAGTAGCTCTCAAGCTTTAGAAGATGGACGAGTCGGAGCCGAGGATCGGCGCCGAACCCAACCAGCAAGAAAGAAGGCGAGAAGAAGACAACTAACATGGAACGTTATGGTAGGTACATAACTTATTAATGTCTCACACTAAA
Source organism: Protopterus annectens (assembly GCF_019279795.1). Lineage (NCBI taxonomy): Eukaryota > Metazoa > Chordata > Ceratodontiformes > Protopteridae > Protopterus > Protopterus annectens. The sequence continues at coordinate 499,401,744 of NC_056747.1, read as the reverse complement.
AATTACCTGCTCCCCAATGAGGAAATACCTCATTATAGGCTAATTTGCATGTCTCTGAATCATGTTACCAGAATAGCACTTCCTACTATAGGTAACATATTGGTGACCACATCGTGGAAGCAGTCAACCTCACACACAAGCACACAATAAAACACATATCCTACACCTGTCCCTGTTGTCTCATCATCCAGGATGCCTCCTTGTCCCCTGCCATGTTAATTCACAGATATTTAAATTTCAGTTTTTAATGCCAGACATTTTCATTTTACACTTCCTATCCTTAATTAAATACATGATTATGGAATGTGTTTACGAGGTTGAGAGGTATGTATGCTGGGTCTCATCCCTCCCCTTCGTAAGTGGCAATGTTTTGCAGGATTTGCATAATGCCCAAATCCTCAATAGTTTGAAATAAAAAACACCTGCTGTGTTAACTTATCAGTTAGTGCTGCAGGCTAATGCAGTGGAATCTTGTATCAAGGATGTATGGTTCATATCCCCTCCCTTCATTACTTATTTTACAATTCCTGGTGTCTAGTGATTCCTGTAGGTTTTATTTAATGTATCTCTATGGCAATCCCTGCCCTGGGTCTCCATACTAGTTTAAGTGCTGTTACAGTACAAGTCTTAAAAAGTAATCACTGGTATCTAGTGATCCCCCATCCCAATCCCCATACTAGTTTAAATGTCATTATGCACAAGTCTTAATCCCTGGCGTCTAGTGTTCCACCATCCCTGTAGTACAGTTATCCCCATTGTGCAGTTATTCCTGGTGAGTAGTGGTCCCCTCACCCAATGTTATAGACTTTGTATGTTAATCTAGAAGTGTATAAAGGTATGACAGCTACCACAACCCACACTCATATACACACATATACATTAAGCCCCCAACACACACACACACACACACACACACACACACACACACACACGCAACCCCCTTCCCACCTGATTGCACTCACACACTCGTGCATTCATCCATTCATGTACACACACACACACACACACACACACACACACACACACACACACACACACACACACACACATGCAACTACCTCATCCCCTCACTACCCGCGTATGCTATTTCCCAGGCAGAGACACACACACATATACACTCACTAACACATGCAGTCCCTTACATGCACTCACTCACCCACTCTCCCTCCCTACTTAACCACTAAACTCCTCAGTACATAGTTCTTCCATGATGGCTGAACATGGCCTTTTTGCCATGTTCACTACCACAACATGTGAAGAGTGGCAATGGTAATCTGCATGGCTGAGCAATTCTATTTATCATTTGGCACATGGAAGACTTCCTGGACGTGATTCTGGGGGAGACACCGCATGGCTAATTAACATATGCACCTCCCTGGGCTGCATCTTTAGCATGTAACATGGCCTCATAGGCAGCCCACACTAATGCTCCACATCTTCAGTCTAGAGTACCATGTTAGGGCTGCCTCCAAATTCCAGAAGGTTACAATAAGGTATACACCTCACAGTAACGTTTATGAGTTCCTTTTTCAGTCTTTTTTCATCCATTCCAACAGGATCGTCATCCATAGTAATACAGCCTCACCACACTTAAAAGTGAAATGAAAAGTTAAAACATACACAAAAATACACACTTAAGTCATACAAAACCCACTCCACCCATAAAAATCACTACCTCGGGAATGTTTAACACAGTTTGAATGAAGAAGTTAAAATAAAGAAATAAAAACTAGAAGATAATTGCAACTACAACCAGCCAGTATGAAAATGGCACTTAAAGCAAAATGGGCATTATTTAAAATGAAGGTTACATATGTGGGAATAAAACTAAAACAAAATGGACATTATTTAAAATGAAGGTTACATATGTGGGAATAAAACTAAAACAAAATGGACATTATTTAAAACGAAGGTTACATATGTGGGAATAAAACTAAAACAAAATGAACATTTAAAATGAAGGTTACATATGTGGGAATAAAACTAAAGCAAAATGGACATTATTTAAAATGAAGGTTACATATGTGAGAATAAAACTAAAGCAAAATGGACATTATTTAAAATGAAGGTTATATATGTGGGAATAAAACTAAAGCAAAATGAACATTATTTAAAATGAAGGTTACATATGTGGGAATAAAACTAAAGCAAAATGGACATTATTTAAAACGAAGGTTACATATGTGGGAATAAAACTCCTTTGTATAAGTAAAAACCTGTATTGGTGTAGAGTCTGGTGATGTTATAAGTGAAGTCATAGTTTGAGGAGGTTTGTCTAACTGAATTCCCTACAAATTAATTGACAGCAGGTGTTTTATTAGAGCTGTAGAGATATTGAAAGAAAAGGTTAGAAGTTTGTCAGACTTAACCAAGGAGATGAGAGAGGCAGCACATTTAGTAACTACATTAGTTAAGACCAGGTCGAGAAAAGTGTGCCCTGTAGTATGTTTGTTAACCATCTGTTCCAAAGAGTTATTAAGTCTAAGAATCTCTTAGGAATAGGTAGTTTTCTTAAGTACACTTACAAGCTTACTGTCGTCAGTGGGGACCAGGAAGATGTTCTGTAGCAGGCTGTAAGTTGATAGATTGTCTCGTTCAGTATAAGTATGTGTCCAATCAGTTTGTTTTATGGTTGTTTGTCAATCTGTGTAGGGGTGCTGTGGTCCTTGACAAATATGGTAATGCCACAGCAGTTTCCATTAGGTCTGAATGCATGGTAAGTGCAAAAACATATGGAAAGAGTGCCATCTTTACACTTGAATCAAGTGTCATTGACTGCAAAAACATGTACATTTGCATGTTTTCACATTGCAGCAAGATCAAGTAATTTGTTATGTCTTCTGGTTTTGAGAAGAGCTACCTTGATATGGTCTGATTTAGAAATGAAACTGGCTCCATTGCTATTTGCTGGGTTGGAATGTCCATCATGTCTAAGAAGGCAATATAGAGGCAATAGGGGCTTTAGCCATTATGCAGAAGCAATAGAACTGGAAGCGCAGGCCATCTTTACTGAGTTAAGTTAGAGAACTGGTAATCATCTTGTCCACCACTGCTCCATGCTGCCCCCCAAGAATAATACCAGGACCCCTGACACCCCATCAAACCCTTACCTATGGCCAATGGCCATGCTCCCTTTTACTATTGAACGCAAATGCCCAAAAGCAGGAACAACTTTCAACGTTAATCTAACATACTAATGATTAATAGACCAAATTGTACAACCCATTAACCCTGATATATAAACTTAAAATGCCTGTCCTTTCTCTGACTAGCAGTGTAAAATCCTCTACCAAAACTCAACAACTTTGAAATCCACTTACTTCCATCGGTAACTGTTGCCCACTTTTGTTCCCCTTGTGTAACCTCCTCACTCGCCACTGCTTCCTTCATCTGCAAATTCGCTGTATCACCACAACTGGTACTCGGCACACCACCATTTCCATCAGTAATTGTTTCCCACTTGTATGTAACTTCCTCGCTCGCCACCGCTTCCATCATCTGCAAATTCACTGTGTATCACCACAACTGGTCCTCAGCACACCACCATCTACTAAGAAAAAGACAAAAGTAAACCATTTAATATATAAAATAAGGCTCCACCTTATACCCACCTATTCCAAATTACAGCCGCAGCATTCCAAGACCCCATCTGCAAAAATGAAAAAGACTTGTAAATCATCCCAAAATACATAACACACATTCCAAAACATCTTCACAGACAACTTATCCTGTCAACCTGGAAAAAATGTACTACCACCACTCATCTATGACAATGGTGCCATAACTGAAACTATGCTTCCCATGACCCTCTCAAATACCCAAAATAAATTTCACTGCCAGTCGAGCATGTTAAAACTAAACCCCCACCCAAGAAAGGACCCCTCAATATCCATTAAAGTTATGTGTTAACTCATCTTGAATAATTTCCAAGGTAATTCATCCTTCAGAGAAAACGTTATAAATACATAACCGCTTCCACCTCCCAGTCCTTTCCCTTCATTTCTGCAGGTGGAAAGTAATGTAGGCTGCCCCAGTAATAATTTATGTGTCATCTCCCATGTTATTAATCCTTAACTCCTGCCTCCCCCAATTATCCATGTAGTAATTCCAGAAAGGCATACATGAGTTCATTGTTGGATCACTATTTACTTCTGAAATAGTCTTACATTAGCCTGGAACAATGTATTGTTTGTGTGGTCATTAACTTCTGCTATGCTTACTGGGTATAACATTTCCCAGTTCTATCAGGGGATAAAATATGCTAAATAAAATATTTAAATCGATAACCATCTAATATTTTAATCATAATATTCCTAACAAGTGAAAGGATTTGTTGATTTGTGGGGAATCACTTTGATTTACCTGCTTATACTAAAACACAAGAGTAGGTACTGACTTCATGAACAATGGCCCTCTGAGAACGAATATTGCTCAGCAGACAGTAACGGAAATATGCTAGTTGCAGCAAATCCAAACATTGTAAGTAACTGTAACTGATTTCATTCGAAAAGGAAAATATTGTTTTCTTGACAGTCATATGTAACTGCTTGAAAGAAATATACCCATTAGTAATTTGTCAGTGCCTACATATACAAAGCAAGAAGAGGAAAGAGAAGGTAGAACAAATGTGCTGCATCTTTTTTGTTTTATGTCCTGAAATGAACCTGGACAGTTCTTTGACTTCTAAAAGTTTTTTCCCAGCATCTTTAATGATATTATTTCCTATTTCACATTATCATATTAGGATGATTGCAAAGACATGCGTCTGGAGCATGTCTTCCCAGGCCTCCTCTGAAAATTGACTTGTTCCGAGTCAGATTTTCCCAGTAAACAAATAATAAATAAATAAATATGGCCAAAGACCCTGTTTACTATAATCAGGAAAAATGTCATTGGATGAAATATCAATCAATAAGGTGCAGAATGAAGTTAATTTACTCTGATTCTAATTGTGAATATTGTATAACTAAATCCATGCTGCAGCAGAACACCAAGGCTTGATTACTATTAATTATATAACTTTTATTTTTTTCACTTATGGCATATTGAATTAACCATTAGGAAAACAAATGTACTCTCCAACACAAGAAACAACTCTACAGACATAGCAAATGGACCTCATTAATTTAGTAACACTTCCCAATAAACCACTAGTTGAAAGGCACTTGCTTAACTAAGCAGCCAAGCAGAACATGCAAACACCATCAATTACTGGCAGCCCAAGTATTTGCATTTTGTTATGAACCAAGGCCTCGAACAATCTTCTGATTAAATACTTGTACCACACCAGTAAAGCTCCGCTATACAAATCAAAAGCAATCACTGTAACTGTTATTGCTCCAACCCAGCTATCTCATACACCACAAAAACAGACATCTGCTCTATTCGCAGTATGCATGGCTGACTGCACAGCAACTGACACTCCATAAATGGCCCCAGGCATGGGGCTCCTAAATACTTGTGCTTTGCTAAAAGCAAGATTTGCTCCATTCACAGTGTACACAGCATGGGCTGCCTCAGATACAGCTATTATTTAAAGAAAACCATTAACTCAGCAGGAAGAAGAACCAGCCATGTAAAACGAGGAGGAAATGGCTCTTTAGAAAGCATATGTACACGAATGTGATGATTTATGAGCCCGAGGGCTGTACTTCATGTTTGTGTGGCATAACTTCTGTAAAGGTACCCAAATATCTAAGTGTCATAGCAACACTAATATGAGCAATAAAGCACTAACCTCGTGCACTCTACGAGGCACACCTTCATACTGCGCATGCACTGAGGCAGTCATTACTGCTTCACCCAGAGCCCGGGAAAAGCCATCCACCGCATAAGGGTAAAAAGGTTAAGTTGAAGTGCCCCCCACCCCCACTGTACCCAGACCAACTCCAGGGTGGATCAGCTCGAGGAAGGGAGGGAGAAATCTCCTAAAATAAGTGAATTCTTGTCACACATGCGGCAATGCTTTTTTCAGCAGTTCTTGACCTACCGCAAGAAAAACAGTTTCAAACTACGAAAAACGGCTTTTTTTTTTTTTGATGGTATTTAACACATTGATTCTGGTTCTCCTAACCACACGTGCGATAGGGGCTGAGGATGGCCAAGAGGAAAATCCACATGTGCACGTCATATGTCCAAGCCTGCGAAAGTCCTGTAAGCATGAGCTGAAAAGCACCACAATGGCTCCTCCCCACATGCCATGGAGAAATCAAGAGCACTGCCAGAAAAGGGGGGCAAACACTTATCCTACCCCTAGCCTCCACCTAGCTGACAAAACTTCCCCGGAGCAGCTTTTTTATTTTTATTTTTTAATAAAAGCTATCGGACCAATCCCCCTCCCCCACCATCACAGCCCCTTGCTCAAACCACCATACCACTAACACACCCAACCACCAAAACCAAATGGACGTGCACTGTAAATGGGCCAGGAAACATGCCCCCCCCCCCATGTGCTTTCTACCATGCACCACAAATCCCCTGAGTGAAGGCAGATAATGCAACCAAGCCACTGATGCCATTGCCTCAAAAAAAAAAAAATTGTCCCTATACTTAAAAGACATCAACTTTAACCTGCATACATATAACCATACTCTATAACCCAGGTACTAGCCTCTTTATCCCCACCACCAAACCAAGGCCTACCTGACACCGGTTGTCAGGACATGAACCTGCATGTAGCAAGTTCACGCCAAAATGTGATTGCTTAACCCAATTACAATAGACTAAACCTCTTAAGCCCCTCCCCATCATTATCTCATTTCCTCCCAACCATCCCTGCCTCCACTTAACCCTTTTACCTCCCCAATCCACTTAACTCCCCCTAATATTAATCTAACCCTACCATGAAGATGTCCTGGGACAACTTAGTTTGTTGCCAAACATCATTTATACAACTGTACAATCCTACTCTGCCTGAGAGTAGCTGTATAAAGCTGGCAACAGAACTTAGGGATACAGGCAGCTTTAATTTCCATTTTGAATAGGTAGGTCTTGGATTTAGTTTGGTCAAAGTGCTCAAAATATAGTTTTTGTAGTCTGATTAGGTGAAGGGTGTAGAAGGAAAACTTAGCTAAGTTAAGCATGTGCTGAGTTAATAATAGGTAAAATAAAATATACCTCAAATGTTAAAAAAAAAAAATTAGAGCACACGTTCCTGGTGTTTGAGTGGATTGACAAAAGGAGTCAAATACAGTAAAGACAAATCATATCTGGTTCCAGCAAGAGTTCAGATGCATATCTGGTATCACTTCATATAAAAGAATAGCAAGCCCCACAAGCTGGGGAAAAAAAAAAACAAACAAAAAATGAAACAGCTAATCAGAACAACAACACCAGTGTCAAATTACCTTCTCACTGACAAGATACTCACTATCCATGTTCCAAGGTGGCCGCAAATACTACCAAACTAAGTTATGTCCAGCCAGCATCGATTAGAACACATAGAGTAACAGCAAATTACCTTCTCTTACAATATAATCATTAGCAGTGTTCTAAGATGGCCTTGAAACACTGTCAAAGTTATGCTCAATTAGCAATATGCACTGATATTAGAGAGAAAACTTCTGGCTCAGATGTAAAGTGGCAATTGAACTAATTAAAACACACTTTCCACCTGTTTGAAGGGATGAAAAAAGGAGTCAAATCTAGTAAAAAATCTGTCATATCTTTTTCCAGCATGGGCTGCAGTGAACATCTCACGGCACTCGTGACAAATAAGAATTTTTTTATATCTTTTTGTAACGCATCAGTCTAACCAAGCGGATGTCTTGTAATTTGTATTTTTAACTATTCTGTTGGCTTTTTTAACAGAGCTCACTCTTCCGCAATATCCAGTGTGTACATGGAGATCTACCATTCAACAAATGGTATCTCATTGAATGCAGTCCTCTCATTCCTCCTAAATTCTCCAGTCCCTTACTGCATTCACATTAATCAGGTGGACTGAAATTGCAGTACAGCTAATATCTTTTACTCCTGCAGACTGCTTCTCATGTCTCTGTGATTGTGTGACTGTGGAGTTAGTATGTGTAGGGACTGGGATTGTGAAAAGTCAAGCCCCATGCCTAGTGGGTTCCATGGTTGCTAGCACCACTGCAAAAATTATTTCTTTGTGTTGTTTCCTGCTGTTTCAAGTGGGTATGTTTTTTGATGATTTTGACTTGTTCAGTTTGCTGTCATTAGGCTGTCAACTTCTCATACTACCACCCATCTGCAACAGGTCATTTGAGGTGTACCAGTCCTTCTGTCTGTATGGAAATGTCTGATTTATCCAGACTGTCTGAGTTCACTTTTTATATTAGATGAGATTTGTAACTTCTATAAATTTGAAAAAAAAATGTCTTTAATTCCTTGAAACTCTTACATTTCTGGTACATATGGATACTACATTACAGTTGATAAATTGCAGAAGGAACCAGTAAGCATATCTAGTCTGTCATTTAAGAAAGTTTAATATTCTGCCTCTTTTATCTATCTGCCTCATGCCTCCTGAATGGCTCTGTGAATTCCATGTCCACCAGCAATTTTGGTGGTCCACCCCCATGTGTTGTCAGTCTACTTCATGAAGAAATACTTTCATAGAGCCAGAAAATAGTTAATATCTGTGGTTTCCTACTGGACCCCCATCCAGCTCCTCCCTCTGTCATTCCTGTTCAGTATGGCATCTTTGCATTTCCCTGTCCTGTTCATGTGCACCCATTTTATGTTCTTCCTGTCTCTTCTGGTTTCTAGTAAAATGAGCTGTTGCTCCTTTAGTCTCTAGTCATATCTGTTATTGTTTCTTGGTCAAAAGAAACTGCCAGTCAAATCTAAGCTAGTTGTATGTCTAACAGAAGCACATGACATCCTAGTATGTGGTCGGCAATGCCTTTGACTCCTCCACACTAGCATCTGTTAGGAAAACTGTTGGGGCTGAGGAGTAGGATATGACAACACTGAGGAATGGGGCTGCTGTGGGCTGTAAGTCACGAAGATGGTAATGCTAGTAATATGGGTCAGTCCTGGCTCCAGTACTTTTCATTATCTCTGTTTTGGGCATATTTCATTGAAAATAGAGCAGTTTCAGCCTCTTTGCTGATATCACGTAGTTCCAGCTGTAGGGTATGTAGGAAAAGCCTGGGTACACATCTGAAATGGTTAACCAAGTGGTATAGAACGTGGTAGTTGAGGTTCAGAGCAGAGAAGTGCAGTGCAGTGCTCTGAGGCCATAGCAGCCCTGGAGTGAAATATCACCTGCGGGAATGGTGGAGTGAAACCAGTGGCAAAAATTCAGGTAAAGGCAGCAGGAGTGTTAACTTCAACAGCTAAAATAGACTTCCAAATCAGAGTGAGAAAGCACTGGCAGCAACCAGATGAATGCTGGGAATATCGTTAGATGACTAGACTTATAAAGCAAAGAGGTAATGCTCCACCTACAAAGTTCTGATCATATATGTCCTGTGTACTGCATTCAGTACTTTAGGCTATAGAAAGAGTTATCTGCCTGCTGGAAGGAGTCCAGATGAAGGTTTGAGATACAGGGGAAAGGATATGATAAGAAACTAGAGGAGGTAGAACTTTTCATATTAGAGACAGGAAAGGTCAGGGCTACATGTTGATGGAGCAGAAGATCATGTAAGGATGATGAGAAAAGAAGCTGTCCTAAACAAGGACAGAAAGAGATTAGATGGCACAGGGAGCAGATTGCAAGGACCAACTAATCCATGAATGTCTGAAAGCACTTCTTTACAGGGAGAGTTGCAGACCCATTATATGGTCTTTTATAATGGGTGTTAGAAAGGAAATCCATGAAGGGATTCAGGAGGGAATAAGACAGGCAGAGGAAAGTTGATGGGAAAGATGGGACAAAAGAAAGAAAACATTAGAACATATATAAGGGGCAGACAGACAGACTAGATATATTTATTCGCTCCTTAAATTATGCAAATGTAATATCCTAACCTCTTTAGTAGCTTTCCTTAAAAAGTCTTTAATAGTCTGGTGGATGTTCAGTAGAATTCTCTTTGCTGCTGTCCTCTCATTTTGTTTCTGGTGATATAAATGAGATTTATACCCTCAGATGATGATGCTCTTCTCTTACTTCTGTTCACTTTATTGATCTGCTGACGTGTTAATTACCAGAGCTACCAGTGTGCTTATAATTTGCTTGTTGTTTACTTGTCATGTCTTATGAATTACTCTGTTACAGTCTGCACTTGTGCTGGAATCAGCCATACTCAGACTGGCTCACTATGAGAGTATTCCATAGTCCCACACTGCGTTGCAATGCAGTGAGCTGAAATGTACAACAGAAGATATATACAACTGACTTTATAATGCCATACAGAGTAAATGAGTAGTAAAATGAGGACCTAATAGAAGATATGCAAGGTGAACATGGTCAAGATTCATAGCTGATTCATAGAGAAAATTGATCCAATTTGTGTGCCTTATTGTATATTGGCAGAGTGTTTAAAATTTCATCACTGCACTTTGCAAGAATGCTAAAAGTTACAGCAGCCATCAGACAGCTGCTCACTGCTTTTTCCTGACAGTCTGCATGATGAGCTCAGCAGTACAAATGTAAATGGTACCAGATTATGGATTAGTTTGCAGATGAATGGGACATTGTACAGTCTTGGCTGACTTGCATCAGTTCCACATGGAATAAATAGGAATGCATGGCCTTTTCATATCGGTGGAGAACAAAGTATGTATGGCTGGTCCTATACTAGCCAGAGAGATCTTTCAGGGACCAGGTGGGAGTACACTGGATATTTCAAACGCATCTGCCTCTAGAATGCTCACCAAGTTCCTAGGCATAAGATTTTTACTTCTGGAAGATTGTGTATAGATTCCAAGTATAACACAGCAGGGGACAGTAAGATTGTGCTGCCTTTTACAACATCTTCTGCCTGCATGAGGTACAGCTACCATAGATTGTAAAAGCTCCAAGAAACCTAGTCACAAATGTTTATAAAATGGAAGGGTTACCACTTGCTACCATTCTGTGAACTGTCAGGTAGTATGTGACATGCATGGAGTCATAACTACCATGTCTGTACTCCAGCCAGGCAGTTAACAGGATTCACATATCTGTCACACATCTCATGTACACATCTAGCTGCAATTAGGGGCTGTGTCCCATGATGGCCCCGCCCCCTGCATTGACACCCTGGTATGTCTTTGACGGCACTGTACGTGCAGTAATGGTGGCACTGACAATCCCCCACATAGAGAGTGTCACAGGCTTGGTTTGCATTATCACAAGACTCATAAGACCAATTATTACTATGCCAGTAGCCTCTGAGTCCATGCTAAACACAACTAAGATGCTTGCTGAACTGGATTGCTGCAGATTTTACCTGGATGCTACAGTGGGACAACTGATGATCCAGGATGCTGCTGATATTTTAGGGGCAAACAATGACATGGGTTAGTGTTGAGGAACCCTGGAAGGATGTGAAATGGTGGGTCATCCTACCTCATATGCAATGAGCTTATCTGGCACTGCAGCCATGACCACAGAGGTAGTATTGTTTCGTTTGAGTTAGGAGCCATAGGGAACCCTGCCAATGTAGGTATGGTAAGTGCTCAGACTGTATTGTCTCATGTTCTTATGTGGGTGAGGCCACACTGTCAGCCTATACTGTGGGCTGATTGCACCCAGAACAGAGATAGAATGAGATACTGTGTTATTAGTTTCTGACCTGAGTATCTGTGTCTCATTATCAGCATCATTCCCTTCATAGGTGCCAACATCATCTTCTTGCCATGCTGAAATCATTAAAGGTATCACTGTATCACTGCTGTACCCTGATAATATACTAAAAAATAAATAACCACCTGAAGATGTTCCCTATAATCCCAGCATACCTCTGCTCCACTCCTGACATGGCTGGTTGACTGATGCATGTCTAACAAGACATAAGTAACATTTTCTGTGGTTAGCCAGCATTCGTTATGTGCAGTAAGTCTTACTGAACAGAAATCTGGTCTAAGAAGCACTTGCCTGATGCATAAGCCACTGAGAGATAGGGGTGAATCCACCATGACACTGTTGTCCACTTCTCAACAGATGATCCCAGAACTCTTGTTCCCCTGTAGGATATCAAAATCCCTTCTGGCTCTGTCAGGCTGCTGTTTCAAAGAGCCTCCCTCCATGACTCAACTGTCAGCTACAATGGAATGTGTTTTTGTCTTGGTATGGTACAATATTTTGGTAACACACTTAAGACTCTCCTGTAATGAGCAGTCATGCCTTACTCAAACACCTCTGTCGAACACCACTGTCTGTCACATCTGGTCACATAAGGGCTGCTCAGCACCTCCTCTCCCTTACAAGTATTATCCATGCATCCTATGTGCTTGTAGTAAGGACTGAAACTGTCTGGCCTCTGGGCATCATCAGCATTTTGCAGAGATGCTGACACCTGTGAATGCATGACAGACCTATAGACTATATACTGTTGAGACTGGTAATTTGACAGCTGCCAACAAAGGAAAATCTCCTGCTACCATACTATAATGAAAGGGATGACCATGGCTATGCCATACAATAGTTGTAGGAAACATATGAGAATATGTATTTGATAAGACAGCCATCTGTGGTGCCAGCATTTGGGGTAATCTTAGTAACTGCCAATGATATGGCCAAACCCTACTACTTTGGGAGGAATGCAAGTGTGAATGCATATAACTGCTATACTTACCACCACTAACCATCATTAGATAGGTCATAAGATCACCACAACAGTAACAGCATGTCCATAGATTTGTTTTTGTGATATTGCAAAAGGCACGTACCTGGCACTGTGAGCTGCCTTGTACCAGAACAATCTACAAACATGACATACACACAAACATGTAAATTCCTGTTGTGTGACTTGTTTAATGTGAATCCAAATGCAAGGGATTACATTCTTAGGGAATAAGAAAAAAAAATAGCCAAACACCAACTTTCAGAGCATTGTCCCCTTCCCTCGACTGAAATAATCCACAGCCCAAATGAGCCAAAATCATTGGGAGAATAGATTTGTTTTCCAGTCATGGTACCATTACTCTTGAGTACTATATGGCCATTACCTGTATGACTTGATTTTATTCTGGAAAGACACAGAAGAGAAGCTGATGGATTTTTTATCATATATCAATAGTACAACAGATTTTTTTAAGGTCTACATTGGAATATTCTATGGATTCCATCAACTATTTGGATGTTGAGATTATTACAAAGAATAGGGTTGGAAAGTAATTTATTTCTAATATATACTGAAAAAGTTGCCAGCCTGCAACTGGTAAGATCGAGTCTTATGATTTTCAACTTAGATGTGTTTCACCAGGTAAGTCAAAAACTAAGATCCATCTTGGTAAGAAGGGGTTATCCAACTGAGTTCCTTTCCAGCATTTTTGAGGAAGTAAATAGAAAAAAAGCTACTGGATTGTTTTCGCCGCTGTTAGGTAATGTAGAAGTGTTAGCCAACAACTGTAATAAGATGCCTAAAGTTAAATACAGCAAATATTTATACTCACTTATAATGGCGATGCTAACAGCATTTTACAGATTATTAAAAATAATTGGAAAAGTTTTGAAATGGGATTGATTAATCAGTAGGTGTTATGAAGTTGCCCCTTATTATTTTTAAGAAAGAGCGGTGTGTTAAGAATTATATAGAAAGATTATGGGGAGCTGCAGATATCAATTTTAAACATAAAAAGTGGGTATATACAAATGTAGGAAGTGTTTACATGGTCACTATGTTTTGGAAGGAATTTAGGTGGACATCAAATGGGTAGGCACAGTGAGTGCCAGACACCATATCCATTGTCAAATGAAGGGCTTAATTTATGCAACTATCTCCCAAGAATGTTTTATGTTTTATGCAGAGAAAACTGAAAGGGCCTTCAAAGATCGCATTTATGAATATCTTTACACAATTGAAAAAACAGCTTCAGACTAATACTTTGTGGAAACATATCCACATGTATGAGGGTCATCGTTTTAAGTTTTTTGGACTTGAAGTGGTCAGAGAAGATCTTAGGGGAGGACCATGGAATATCTGGTTGGAAGTCAGGGAACTTCCTTGGCAGATCAAATTAAATGCAGCTACCGCCTATGGACTAAATTATATGATTTCAATCATGCCTATTTTAAAGTTCAGATCTTTAGCTATTTGAGAATATTCTTGTTTTGATGCTATTTTATACAAGTAATATATATATATATATATATATATATATATATATATATATATATATATATATATATATATCTTTGTCTTTTCTATTTTTTACAAGTTTCTTATTGGTGTATTTATGCACTGGCTCGACAGGCACTGCTTTATTGTATTATATTATTGTATGTTTGAAATAGTTTATCTGTGAGTATACCTTTAAGAAGTGTTCTGTTCCATTAGGTGGAAGCTTTAGGAAGTGATGTCCTTATGCTTCTTTTTTTATCTCTGATAAAGTCTCGTTTTATGCAGAAAAACAAAAGTCTTTAGATATGAATAAAAAATTACTTTTTTATTTTTTATTGTTAGCCAGTTGTGGTGTTTATAACTACTCAAAATCTGGTGTAACACTGCATTGTCAGCAATAGTAGTTTTCTGGATGGCTTTTTATTTCATGCAGCTAAGCTGCGCTTACCTTTAACTTGTAGTAGTGGTTCTGTTTAAGTTCATGTGGAGTGGCTAGAAGCAGCAACTGCACATTCAGTGATGTTTTTTTTCTCAATTGTGGTTAGGGCTGTGGATTATTTCTGTCGATATTTTTGGGTTCCTGGTTTGTGTCCCTCCTCTTGACTAATTATAGACTGAACTATTCCTGCTGTCATCCTATTACAGTTGCCCAACTATGTCAGCTAACAAATTGGCATGCTTTAGCATATAATATAGTAGTATGCAGAGCTTTAGCTAAGTTAGCTGGTACCGTGGTCAAGCTCCGTCTAGAACCCCATCTCAGCCCAAAAAAATGCCCTCCAGTGGTAAAGACCAAAACGTTTTTTGTTCTTTATTAGACAACAAGCAGTTATGCAGCGTAGATATATAATAGTTCTTTGCCGCACCTAACCTACACAGACACACATACACACTAAGGACACATTCGACACTGTGTAAGACTTGCCTGTTGGGCCTTCATTTGCAAGTCTGCATGCAGTATTTGAAATGATGCTGCTTGCATTCAGGGACAGATTAGCAAATATTACATGCTGCCAATCTCCCGACTTTAAAGCAAGCCAAACATTGACTGTCATTTAAGCCGCTGTGTTCACAATCACTTCTGTTTAAGTGACTGCATACATTGCCACTATTGCCAATCACACCTTCTACATCCTGTGCCTAGGACAGCCTCTTATTATTTGTTGTACCCTTACTATGGCTGTGGTGAAGTGCCACTAAAGCTACACAAGCTTTTCACCTATTTGCATAACATTGGCAAACTAGGTCTGGTTGCATGAATATTTTGAATCATTTTATTTTGATTAAATGCCTATGAGAATATAAGTGCAACCTGCTGCCTATGCTTGCCTCAGACAGCTCTGAATCATGAGTTTGTTTTGGGGACCTGCATAAGTATGCAGACTGCATGCCTTCACATCCACATATTGCACTGCTAAATGTCACATTTGAAGCAGGATTCCCAGGCTCCTATTTTGTTCCTATTGAAAGTGACACCACTTTAAGAGGAAATTTAGGAAACTTACAGCTTTTGCTAGTGCCTTCCAGAGACTGTCTGCATCCTTCTTCTATTTCATGGTTGTTTCAGGGAGCACCTAGTGAGTCTGTATGACATCCCATTCAAAATAAGTTGATGCCAAGTATGACCAGCCAGAACATCATCAGAATGGAGTAATAATGCAGACATTGTTTTGATGACCTGCAGTATGGAAACCCTGATGAAGTACATGCATGCAGATTATAGGTTAGACAAAAGTTCCTCAAATGGTATAGTAAATAGATTTCATTTACCTGTTTTAAGTTTGGGACTGTTGTTGCATCTGGGAAGTATTCTTCAGTCATAGGAAATATGCATCTACTACTGTCTTGGACTTCCATGTAAGGAGAAAATGGTGGGGAAAATGTAGTATGCTAGCTACATCACGTGAGTTCCTACAGGACCTTGTTTTTGCATGAAATGAATTTATTTTGAAACACCATAAGGTGTGTGACTGTGCTATATTCTGTTTAAGTATTTTTACTTCACTTGCCTACTGTCTCTCATGTAGCTAAGGGGACTTAAGAATGGGATGCTGTCTATTGTTCTAGTATCTTACCTTACATTTATCCTGGCTTTCTGATGTGTTCCTTTTCTTACAGCATAAGTAGAGCACATTAGCAATCATGACAGCTTCAGCAAGAGGCAGGAGAGGCTTGCAGCCAACCATGCTTAGCTCCCTTTACAGATGCTAATATGTCAGCTAAATATTTTCACTCCAGTGTCATGACATGTTCTTTTAAGGACAACTTCTCAGTTTGTCTTCACATTTTAAATCTGAATAATGGATTTGTTCTTTAGGCATGTCTGGTGTTTCCTGCCCTTGCTAATACTGTTGGCTGTGAGACTGGGAGTGCCCAAAGGAGGGAGATTATAGATGTCACTGGTAGGTAACCTACCTGCATTAGCTGACCTGGCTCAGTTGTATCTGCAGCAAGTAGTGGAGGCTGCTGTGGAGAAAGCAGTTGGTAGGAAGGCAGATATATGTATGGTTTGGATAGCCTCCTGGAGTAGAATGCATATTTGCTGAACTCACAGGCCCTACCTTTTGAACACCAAATGAGGCATGGCCTATATCAATAACTATTCTGATTCATCATGTGGAGATGAATTCATTAAATGCTCCTCTGGGTTTGGAAAGGAGAAAGCAGACAAGGTTGTCCTGCCCAACCTTATCCCCATCTATGAGTACTTCTTTCCTCTTGTGTCTTGACCCATACTCTGTTCATTATCTTGTCTTCCCCATCACCATTTTTCTACCCTGTCTTTTACTCTACCCTTTCTCATCCTCTGTATATTATGCTAACCCCCATTCCTGCCATTTTCCCCTTTCGCCCTTCCCCTCTTCTGTATAATGAAAAATGGGAACTTATCCCCACAACAGATTGCTCCTTTTTACCCTGTACTGCATACTTCTTTATGTTATCCTTTTGTATGGCCCTCTGTTTGTTCTACTTTCCTGTACACCCCTTACTTTCCTTTTTAAAAATCACACAGGTATCTACATATGAGGACACCATGTCTTGCAGGTGCAAATACTGTATTTTTTTCACTGCAGTGCTTGGTGCCATCCTACAAAGGGGCACATTAACAAGTGCAGCTTGGCTAATGCAAGCAGTGCTTTATATAGAAGTATAGTGGTCTGTGTCCATGTTTTCTGTTCTGGCAAGGTAATCATCTCTATGGATTGTATATTGTGCATCTGTGTATGAATTTTGTCTGGGCACAATTTGATTAAATAGGCAGATTTTTTGACTGGTTGCTGCCAGGCTACTTTCCATACCCTGAAGTGTAGCCAGGTGCACTAAGTACAGAGTATGGCTATGAATCCTGCATATGGCTTAAAGTATGTCTTAAAGTATGCTGCTCAGGATTGTAACAGTAAATGCGGCCATTTTAATAAAATAAAACATTTTTTTTTGTCTAGCAGTTATCAGAGTTATATTCCAGAGAAAACCTTGAAGAAATGATAGAGACAATCTGCATAGGTTTTACTGTGGATACCTGCCACCTAGAGGATTTTATTAACTGCTACCACAGGTATACACAATCTATGGGTTAATAATGTTTTAACAGCATTCAGCAACACTTCAGGGGAGTCACTGTATGAGTGGAAGGAAGATACTCCAAGAAGGCTAATTTGCTTTGGTGGCCGGTTCAACATACATGTGTGTATATTATGTGTGTGTGTGTGTGTGTGTGTGTGTGTGTGTGTGTGTGTGTGTGTGTGTGTGTGTGTGTGTGTGTGTGTGTGTGTGTGTGTGTGAGTGTGTGTGTGAGTGTGTGTGTGCGTGCACGCGTGTGTGTGTGTGTGTGTGTGTGTGTGTGTGTGTGTGTATGTGTGTGTGTGTGTGTATGTGTCTGTAATTATATAAAACAGTAGTTTTATATAATTATATTATAAACATTTGTTATATTGTGAGAAAGAAGGCTAAGAAATGAAGCAGTAATATTCTGTCTTACCAAATTGATAGATGATAACAGTATGAAAAAAAAACACATTTAACAGAATACCAATTAACATAACATAATTTGCTTGGCTAAGTTAGTGATTTAAACTGCAAAGTTAAATTATTTTATGAGACTGTCATGAATAAAATGCTCAATTTCAGCAAATTTTGTGAAACAAAGCATCTGTGCCCAGAAGTGTGGTTGCCTGTTTATTTAATGAACTATTGAAATAACTGAGGCTTCAGGAGATGATTTCTGCAGTTCTTTTAGTTTTGGTATAGAAATTCAGAAGTTAACTGAAGTTGAGATCTGTTTACTTTACACACAGTTTTTTTTTTCCTCATTCCTACTGGAGAATGTGCGGCCTTTGTCATCTAATAGATTCATAGAGTCACAGCTACTCCAAGCCCACTCAGCTTTATTACCATTCATGCCTTGCCAACATCCTCCATCAGGCCACACTTCTTTTCTCCAGGAAGGCCATACTAGTCAATCCTGTAATACATTTTGGATATCCAAGGAAGTCATCTAGTTTATGTTTAAAATAAGATAGTAAGTTGCACTGCTTAACATGTTTTGAAAGTTTATTCCAGAAGTTTGGAAGTGCTGGTTTATATATCTGTCCCTCCACCCTGTTTTATTTATCTGTTGCTAAAGATTTAGGTACCTGGTTCTAGTATTGACAGATATATTGGACTTGGAGAAAAAAAGTAGAACCAGGACTGTTGGCTGTGTATATGTTCTGTGAGACAGAGATCTCCTCTCAAAAGTCAGTAACATACTGAATAAAGAGATAAAGCTTCCAGCCTCTCTTGGGAGCTTAGGGAGTTTAGCCATGTGATCTTTTTGGTTAGGAACCCTTGGGGTCCTTCTAATTGTTTGATATATTTAGTGAGATACATCTGAAAGGGGGAATTATACTAGATAACTGGCATGAACAATGCTGGTTATACAGAAGTGATTACCTCTTTAGACCTTGATGATATGCTTTTGGCAATTAGCTGGGCTAAATAAAATATTTCTTGGCATCTATTGTCATATGATGGTCAAAAAGGAGATATAGAGATAATAGCCAAAGTACCTAGGTCCTTGAATTAATTTTCATTTTTAGTAATGTGCTGCCTGTATTATGACTGGGGAGAAGTTATCTACAAAAAGTGACAATACTGCACTTTTTAGCATTTAATTTGGGCCCACTTTTAGTGCAGCAATAGTTTACTAGGAAGAACTCATTCTGGAGGGATTTGGTCATAGAGTGACTCAACAACCTCCAATTTGCAATTGTCTTACAATATATGGATCAATTTTTGCTTTTTTTATATTCCAGCATAGTAAATGGTATTGAAGGCCTTTGGCCAGGTCAAGGTATGCCACGTGTTCTGCATGGTCACCATGAGCAACCTATATAACACTTTCAAGGAAGTTTACCAGATTAAGTAGTCAGGATCTTGCCTTACCAAAGCCGAACTGCTGGAAGGTTAAATCTAATAAGATTTTTCCTCTAACAGTTTATTACAGCAGATATAATGCAATGCATTGCCTTCAAATGGGCATTATTGCAATATTGTCTACATGTAGGAAAATCCTGGCAAAGATGCCAAAAGGTACTGTAGGTCTGGCCAGCATACAAAAGCATGGGTTCCCTCCTCCTATACTCCCATACTACATGTTGGCCCAATGACTCAGGTATGATAGAACATTTATTTTTTATTTTTTATTTATTTAACATTTGTTATCTGGGAACTTCCGACTTGGAACAAAGCCAATTTTCAGCAGAGGCCCGGGGAGAAACGCTCCAGACATATGTCTTTGTAAATGTGGGAGGAAACCCACACGAACGCAGGGAGGACATACAAACTCTGCACAGCTCAGAATTAAACCGGATAACCTGTTGCTGTGAGGTGACAACACTATCGCTGCACCACTGTGCCATCAACATGCTGGTACATAAGGGATGCATGGGTATAAAGTTTCTCAGAACTTTCTTACTGCCAGCCTGAAATGCGAAACTTCATCTATTGCTTTGCTTTATCAGTTGTATAGCCTTTGCCAGTTTCTGTTTTGAGTGGGCAGATAAATGTGCCCATTGGAGACCCTTCCTACTTCCTTTAGCATTTGAATAAAATGTTTTTACTTCATGTCAGCCAAGAGGGGTAAATTTATTTGCAAAAGGCATATACCATATAAAGACAAGGATTCAAAGTATTTTTTTGTCTAGGTCCTAACTACATTTCTGAAACTAAAAGAGCTTGTGTGAGGTACAATGGCTTCTGAATTTCTCATTTGTATGTCCCTCTGTAGCCATATCAGAAGCTCAAGAAGTCAAAGCCTTTGGAAGTTTCTGTTGTGCAGTCAGACCCAGATGTCTTTGCTATGAGCCATGAGCTCACCCATTTTTTATTACAGCCCTGTTGTAGCAACCCCAATTAGAGACTGACAAGGGGCAGCATGAAGCATGTCCATTACAACCCATCAGACAACTGGTAATGCCATAAAGAGAGAACCTCAGCTGATAATTTCTGAGGGTATACTGCAAATCCTTGTCCAAGAGGAAGTTCCTGGTTCTCTTATAGGGGCACATCTGAGGTCAGATCCTCCCGAATCATTTCTGTTGAAACTCCAAAGAAGAATCAAAAAACAAAACATAATTCCTTCTGCGTCCCTAGTGAACTGTAGAAAGAGTGATATGAATTTTCTCAAGGACTGTTTAAGGCAAGTATGTCTTTGAAGCTTACTCCATTCCTTTTTGTTCTCCTGCTTCTAAGAGGGTAAGATACTCTTTCTCTGAAGATGAAGACTGTGAATCGGAGGTTGAATTTCCCACTGATTCCTCTCAGAGTGATTCTTTAGTAGATTTTAAATAAGAGGATGAGGACACCATTTTCCTGATTCCCCATTTGTGGAACTTTCCTTTTGCAACACAATTTTGAAAATAATGCAACATTTTGAATGGGAAGGTAAGTAAGCATTGGGTGTCCAAAAGAGATATTGTGACTTACTGTATGTGTGTGTTCCTAAGCTTTCTGCAATTCCTGTTGTACTCAAAGTTTTGCAGTAAATGTTTTCTACAGCTTGTTTAAACCCTGAATCAACATGTTTAAACCCTGAATCTCACTGTCCAGCACCTAAAATAACTGATAGGTTTCATACACCCATAAGTTTCTGCACAAGAAACCTGCTTCTGAGCCATCTGTAGTATCCCCTGAATCTGATAAGTCTGCTTAACCTCTCTCATCTTATAGTGCATTGCCTAACGAGAAAAACAGTATTTCTTGTAAAACTAATTTAGTTTACACAATGTCAGTATGTTTAAGCATCTGATTCACTTATACCTATGATTAGATACTATTATGACCAGTGTGGTAGGGACAAAATAACATGGTAATTACTTTTGGAATTTTATTGTGCCCCTACAGCAATATTGATTGAATGGAGAAGTCAGAACCTAGAACTGCATCCACTATTTTCTGTATTTGTGAGGTGGGACAAATATGAGTAGGTTCCCCCGAGATACTGGACCTCTGACTTGGTATTGTCAACATTATATGTGTTAGTATCCTTAGGCAGACGTAAGGGTTCTAGAGATAATAAAGACCCCACAGTATTAAGGACTTGTGCTAGCTAAGAGGGAGTAGACCAAGATGACATTACAGTTTTTACTGTTACAGACATTGCTTACTTCCCAGTGTCTTTATGAAATATGTCCTTTCTAAATATTTTATAACATGGTGTAATGTCCAGTTAATATCCCACCAGACTACCAACAATAAATGTTACATCCCTTACTATCCTGGGTCAGTAACTAAGGAGCTTCAATCCTCGCTACTGACCCCACTGTGAGACTGTCACCTTAAACAGGAGTAATATTTCACAATTTTCCCATAAGAGCACAGCAGCTACACATTCTATAATCTGGGACTGGACTGTATACATCTGCCCACCCCTAATGGAACTCCTTATTACACACTTAAGAGAAATGTGTCCCAGGTTAAGACTTCTGATACACTCACACTGAAACTAAATTTAAATCTCACACATCCAAACACTTCTGAAAAATTCTGACACAGATTTCCAGCTGTGTCCCTTGGCCAAAATAATATGGTAATGCTGCCACTAATCAGAGTGTCTTCATGCCCTTCTAAAGGGATATCCAATTATGAAAATTAAATATCAGAATAAATGATAAGTGTGACTAGAAGCAACCAGGCCTTTGAAGTGACCTGGGGAGTATCAAACAGGTATAAGCACTCTCTAATCTCTAAAGAGCACACTGATTCCCAGCTACAATGTAAAGTAATGAAAAACATTTAATAATAAGTAAAATGATTTCAAGAAAGTAAAGCAATAGTTTTCAATAAATCACAAGGAATGTAAAATTAAACTGTAGGATAGAAGTCCATCATTCTAGAAAAAATCTCTATTAGAATAACTAAACTTTCCTAATCTAACTTGAGAATAGCGTCCCCAATTTAATCTAACATGAAACAGCAAGGCAAAGCAGGCTTACAGTTTTTGGTGAGTTCTCTTTTCTTCGGGTATCACTGCACAGCGCTGTAACTTACTGCTGCTCTTCATAAACTGCTCATCACTTGACTAAATGCTCAGTACTTGACTATATGCTTAGCTTAGCAGTCTCAACTCTCTTATATTTAAAAATAACAATCAGCTGTTTGAGAAAGGTTTTTTTTTCCAGCCAATCAGCTGTTCAAATAATCACCTACCAACCAGGAACATTCTAATGACATCACCTACTGTTCAGCTGATTCTCTACAGTACTTTAGAAGTCCCTCACAAACATGTACAATTAGAAATGTATCAAAACACTGACAGCTTCTTTAAACATTCTGTTGAAACAGGGAAATATTCAATATTTAAAAAAACATTTCCATTTTCACAATTAGACATGCTGGCATACAATACAAATTAATGTGAGAATATGCACAAATCTTCTGCCAGACATGCTAACATAGATGACAGTGTTTTCATTTTCTTTACATTTCGACCCCCATGACTCAAGCACAATTTTCAAGTAACCCTTGAACACCGAAGCTTGAGAAAAATGGGTCTATCTGGGAATATCAACCTACTCCTGTCCTCCGCAGTCCATTTGCATTATCATTATTAACCCCACTGAAGCATTTTTTTTCCTTCTGAGGAAACTTGGCTGAGCACAGCCCCACCCCACAATTTGAAGCATCTATCTGTACAGTAAATTCTTTATTATAATCTGGGCTGGCTAACACAAGAGGGCCTCCTAAAATCTCTTTTTAGTTTTTGGAATGCCTGTTCACAATTTGTGGTCCTCATTACTTTGTCTGGTTTATTCTTCCTAGTTAGGTCAGTAAGGGATGCAGCCATGGTATTGTAATTGGGCACAACTTTCCTATAGTACCCTGCTGTCCCTAGAAATGCTCTCACTTGTGTCTTAGTAACAGGAACTGGCTACACTTGAATAGCTTCCACCTTGACAGGTTCTGGCCTAATTTTACCACTTCCCACACTGTGTCCTAAGTAAGTGAACTCTGCTATACTCACTTGACACTTGCTGGGTTTAATGCTTAATCCTGCCCTACTTAATCTATTCAAGATCTCCCTCACGTGTTGGTCTGCAAATGCCCGTAACATACTCTTCAATGTAGAGTTTAACCTCTCCACAACACTGTTAGTCTGGGGATAGTAGGGAGTGTTTTTTAAATGTTTTACCCATGACACTTCCACAGACAAGTCAGCAGGTCTGACATGAATTGACACCTTTGTCAGTCAGTATTTCCTGTAGAAAACCTACTCTTCTGAAAATTCCTAGCAAAGCACTTGCCAGCTTTTATACATCAATATCACCTACAAAAGGGATATTAGTAACTTTAGCTAGAAGTGGCAGACAGTAGGCTCTAACAACTGCCGTATTACCTCACCTTCCAGCCCTCCCATAGGAGTCTACTTTTCAAACAATAATCCTTCCTTTTCTGCCTTAATATCCCCTTACCAAGGAATATCAGGGATTGTAGCTAGAAGTGGTAGACAGTAGGCTTTAGGCTCTACCACCTGCCATACTACGTCACCTTCCAGCCCTCCCTTAGGAGTCTACCCTTTATACAACAAACCTTTGTTCCAATATACAGACTCCCCTCTTCCCTGAGTCAAGTGTTTCCTTAGCTATCTCCCTCAAGCTTTGTACTGTAGGGGCCATAAGTTGAGCCTGTCTCAACTGTACATTCGTGAGCCTCTCAAGCTCCCTTTCCACAGGAATCCTAGTATCTTCTGACAATGTACCTCACTGTCAATCTGGGTATCATCACTCCCTTCCATCCTTGCAGTTACCATGTCCAAGGGAACATCAGTACCCCCCAACAGCTGTGGCTCACTTTCAGACATACTGCTACAGGATAGCTCCTTCTCTGAAACAGCCACCATACTAGTCCTAGCTTCAGGTATGAGATCTGTCTGGTTCTCTCCCAGACTACCAGACCTACATGCTTGTCTCCCAGCATGACTAGGTGTCACTGCATGCACTGATGCTCTGCACCATCACAGTCATTCCCTATCAGGACATTTGCAGGAATATTCTCAAACACAAGCTCTCTTTCCGCAGGAAGCCTAGTCACTTCTGGAAGCTGCACTTCACTGTCACTCTGGGTACCACCACTCACCTCCATCCTTGCAGTCACTGTGTCCAAAGGAACAACAATACCCACCAGCAGCTGTGGCTCACATTCAGACTTATTGCTACCAGATACCAACTTCTCTGAAGCAGCCACCATGCCAGTCCCAGCTTTGGGTATGAGATCTTTCTGGATATTTTCCAGACTACTGTACCTACATGTCTTTCTCCAAGCCTGACTGTATGTCACTGCATGTACACAAAGTACTGTATCATCACAATCATTCCCTATCAGGACATCTGCAGGAATATCCTCAAATACACCTAGTTGCTTGCTTTCTCTTCCACCCTCCCAGTGAAGATGAACCCTAGCCAAAGGCCAAAGATATTTGGAATGGGGTCCCTTCCAATGCTCTGACTGGCGTGGACTGCCTAAGCAAGTACTGCTCTTCTTTAACCACTGCATGCCTCACAATGGTCATATCAGAAGCTGTGTCCTTCTTAGCAGTTACATGTTTACCATCTACTAAGATTGGATATAAATTTTGGTGATAATTTGGCACCCCAGTTGTTTCTAAACAACTTACCACTGGCGGTTTGTCATCCTCACTTGCTGGCACCCTCACCTTTTGTTTCTCACATTGTCTCTATGGACATTTGGCTGCTATGTGTCCCCTCTGGTTACACTTGAAACATCTAATCCCTAACCATGCACTTGGATTGGTGGTTCCCCCTTTACTGGTGTACTCTGTTGGAGCGGTTTAGACTGCCCTCCATGGGTTTCCTTATGTCCATGTACAGCACTGGGTATCCCTCTCCTATGCAGCAGTGCTCTGCTTGCCAAGTAGAGATCCCCTTTTCTCCCCGACTCCTCTACAGAGTTGCACTCATGGTCTGCTAACCAAATTCTCATGGAATCAGGCAAACTACTGAGAGCTTGTTCCCCTCACGAAGAGGTCTGCCAGTCCCTCAAAAGTGATGATCTGACATCCACTCACCCATCTGTGAAAGTAAGTACTTAAGTCAGCAGTATAATCATGTATACTTTCATCTGCCTTGTGTCTGTGTTCATGAATTTTTTTCTATAAGCTTCAGGTGTTAGTTTAAAACAATCTGGAAGACCGTTCTTATCTTTAACATAATTCAAACAATTTACATGAGACAATTTTTGACATGACCTAAAGAGCTTTACCATAGATTAAGGGAATCAGGAGCTGAACCGAACCCAGAGCTCACCGTCAACATCATATTGTCTACACACCCTCACAAAAATATGAATAAACTATCAAAGTCATCACCATCATTGCACTGAGGAAAAAGTCTACCGACCTTTATAGCTTCTGGGCTCCAGTTATTCCCTTAACCATTACTGCCATGACCATCTTGAAGAGTAAGAAGCTCCACTTCATGCCAGCATTGTCTTTCATTCTCCTCATGGTGTCTGTCATTGTCTTCAGCTTCTAAAAACCTCAGTCTCTCTTTGATCTCCAGCCGTTTAGTCTTCAGTTCATATTAGCACTGCTTTTCCTCAGCCTCTAGACATTCCATTTGTTCCTTGGCCTCCAGTCATTTGGTCTCCAGGAACAGTTTCTCCTCAGTCTCTAGATGTTTGGCCTCCAGTTCACATTGGCTCTGCTTCTGCTCAGTCTCCAGTTCATACTGGAGCCATTTCTCCTCAGCCTACAGTTCTAATCTCCTTAACTCCAGACAGATTCTCATTTCCTCTGAAGAAAATGTGGACTGTCCCATCTTGGCAGGCTGCACTTCACCAACAAACACCATACTGGATATCCTCTGAGCATCTGGTTTGAGTTGTGGCTGCAACAAAGGCTGAAATCATTGCTTCCTTGGTCAGGTTGGCATGCACCTGTTCTCTGGCTTCACACTCCTTAGCTAACTGGATCATGTCAGCTTGCTAAAATCTTCTGCTGACATCCTTGCCTGCTATCCTTGACTATCTATCTAAAAAATAAATACAACTGTGGTGGACTTGAAGTTCTGAATTTTTATCTTGGGGCTGTCAAGAGTGTACACCTTAATGACAACTACCTAAAGGCTACTAGAATCCAATTAAAAATCCCACACCACTGGCACCAATAAAATGTGACATCCAGTTAATATCCCACCAGACTGCCAACAATAAATGTGACATCCCTTACTATCTGGGGCAGTAACTAAGGAGCTTCAATCCCCACTACTGACTCTGATGTGAGACTGTCACTTAAACAGGAGTAATATTTCACAATTTTCCCCTAAGAGCACAAAAGGAACACACTCTATAATCTGGGACTGGACTGTATATTTCTGTCCACCCCTAATGTAACTCCTTATTACACACTTCAGAGAAATGTGTCCCAGGTTAAGACATCTGATACACTCACACTCAAAGTAAATTTAAATCTCACACATTCAAACACTTCTGGGAAAGCTTGACATAGATTTCCAGCTGTGTCTCTTCCCCAAAATAATAGAGTATTGCTGCCAGCAATAAGTGTCTTCATGCCATTCTAAATGGGTGTCCAGTTATAAAAATGAAATATAAAAATAAATAACTATGACCAGAATAGACCTGGCCTTTGAGGTGACCTGGGGAATATCAAATAAGTATAAGCACTAATCTCTAAAGAACACACTGATTCCCAGCCACGATGTAAAGTAATGAAAAACATTTAATAATAAGTAAAATGATTACAGGAACATAAATCAATAGCTTTCAATAAACACCACAATTCAGTCACTAGCAATGTAAAATTAACTTGTAGGATAGAAGTCCACCATTCTAAGAAAACTGAATATCTAAACTTTCCTAATTTAATTCAGGAACACTGTCCCTGATCTAATCTAACACATAACAGCAAGGTGAAGGCAGGCATACAGTTTTTGGTGAGTTTTCTTTTCTACCGATATCACTGCACAGCACTGTGACTGCTGTTTTTCACAAACTGCTCAGCACTTTATTAACTGCTCAGTAGTTGACTAACTCGTCAGCTTAAAATTCCCAACTGTCTTATTTTAAAAATAACAGTCAGCTGTTTGAAAAAGTTATTTTTCCTGACAATCAGCTGTTCAAATAATCACCTTGCAACCAGGAACATTCTAATGACGCCATCTACTGTTCAGCTGATTCTCCACAGTACTTTAAAATATCCCTCACAAACATGTGCAATTAGATGTATCAAAACACTGAGAGTCTTTAAACATTCTGTTTAAACAGGGAAATATTCAACATTTAAAAAAAACTTACATGTTAACAATTAGATATGCTGGCATACAATACAAGTTAATCTGAGAATAGACACAAATCTCCTGCCAGACATATTAACACAGATGAGAGTATTTTCATTTTCTTCACACATGGTTAATTAATTTTCCTAGTCATTGTGTTGAATTTGAGTCATGTTTTACTTATACGCAGTATACCAGGTTCATGTAACTTTGTAAATGTCAGAACTACTTTCCTTTGATGCACATATTGTAGACATATAAGCATATTAGCTTGAGACACTCAGACCTGTACTAAGGGTATCTTAGTTGTATTAACTTGGGAGCAATGACAGAATAAATTTTCAGGAAGTTGTTATTGCATGGACTAAAGTCATGTCTGCTGAGGTTGTTAGTATATAAGCTACTGGAAATTCTGTCACATCTATATTTCAACATTCATATTTTCTGCATGGTGTTCAAATCTATTAGTTTTGACATGACTTGAGCTATTTATTCATTTTCAAACTTATGGATAGTTTAATTGTTTATTGAGCTGCCTTTATTTAGATTCTGAATGCATTTGACCAAATGTGATGGAGTTTATTTTAGCCCTTTATAGAACTGTAAATCGGTAATATTAGCAAAATGCCTCCTTGTCCTGAGGGTTGGTATAACATAATAGAGGGAAGGAAAGAATTACAGAAGTAGGCATGGTGCCTTGAGTTATGAGCTATCCTTACCAAAATGTAAGAATGAAGCTGAAATTTACAAGACAAAATGTTGACTAAGTATGAAGAATATTGAAGAAAAATGGATAAATACCAGTGGAAGAACATTAAGCGTAAATGATTGTCAAGTGTGCAGGCAAGTCAAGTAAGTGTACAATCTGCAGTGACAAATAAGTATGACCATCATATCTTGAGGGATGTGTTAGTCTAAAGGGAAACAAGTTCAGAAATACATTGAGCCCTAGAAGTATTTGACAGTTGCAATGACTATTGCCAAGTTATCTGCAGAGAGAATATAGCCTGTGGGAGACTGAAGATTACCTCTTGCTTTTAAAGTGTCCAAGTGGAATGAAAATAGATTTTTTTCTTCTTGTTTACAGAAGAGATTGCGGCCTGGCCAAGAAAGCAAACTTAGAAGAGCCCATAAGAGAAAGATGTGTAAAACACACACACGTGCACATGCATGCCTGCATGAATGCACACAATCGCATATACAAACATTTCCAATGTTGCTGGTTTGTAATTCAGTAATAAGAACAAGCTGTGGACACTATAATTAAGTATAACAACTGGCAACTATGTAAAATAAGCTTTTCAATCTAATAGAATGTTTACCCGAATGTAGAAAAAATGAGCTACTAGATATAAGGCTCTAATTATAAAGTGATACTCACTAGATATGTAAGTTACAAGGTAAGCACAAACTGCCAATAATTCATAAAGTAACTGGTGCTCAGTTGCTTGCAATCTCCAGTTCCATTAAGGAAAAGCAAACTAACTTATTATTAACTGTAGGAGCTGACATCACATTAAATAAATGTACTGGAGCTTTTCTCCTCTGGTATCCACTGAAAACGGGCCACAAACCCACCTGGACCAACCTGGCTAACAAATGTCAAATAAATAAATAAAATTAAATAAATAAAGTAAGAGATATATCATGCAAGTGAGATGTTCAGTTGAAGAGAACGTTTACAAAGATGTCAAACTTATGGATGAGATGTGAAATGCAAAATGGAGGGAAGTAGAAAACTTACATAGTACAAGAAATAAATACAAAGTATTTTATATCCAAAATATATGTTATGTAAGTATTTAATCTGTATACTCACACAAACATTTAGGTGTACAGATGGAGAGAGTCACATGCATGTACATAGAAGCATGCGCACAGACATATTCAGAAGCACAAACTGACAGACAGGTTTATATGCATAAACATGCAAAAACATAAACATAACAGTTCCAGCCTCTCTACAGCTACTTTGTTGAATAAATAAACCACTGTCTCGTTGTGAGCAAATAAATTAAAAAAAAAAATCACAGAATGCAAGGCATTACAAGTTAACTCCCCCCATGCCTCTTTACTATCTCAGATTTTGCCATACAGTGCTGCACTGTAAATTGTAGAGCACTTGCGTTGCTGGTAAATGACTGAGGATTAAAGTCAGTCAAGAAAGATACACTTAAGTTTCATAATTCTTGTCAGTCAGTGCTGCCCCCCCCTCTCTCTCTATTTCTCTCTCACTTGGACTCTTTCTTTCTATCTATCACACTCATACAAGTATACACACACACACACACACACACACACACACACACACACACACACACACACACACACACACACACACACACACACACACACTTTTCTTTTTTTTTCTTTACTTTTTTAAATTGTACACTTACTAAATAGTAAACCTCTGATTAGTGAGTATAAAATGGAGGGTGTTTACTTTTCTTATCGTCTGAACCTCACAGCAACTTAATGTGGTGCTATGAAGTGGAGGACTTGTTTTTCAGCAGGCATTACCTGTACATTAACACCCTGCTGAAGAACATTCATTCTTCAGTCAGTGTACAATGTACAGTTTACCCATTCTCTAATGAATGATATTCTGTAGGTGGGTGAGTAGAAATAAATATCACCAAGATATGTGCTTGAAAACGATATTCATGAGAACAGCACAGGAGAAAATATGAAAATGCATAATAAAAATAAAGATATAATAATAAAATAACTATTTGCAGCTTGAATTTGGTCAGTGACTAAACAACTACTATATGCAAATAATCAAGCAGAGAAAGATGTCACAACTGGGTGCTAGGATGACATTGGTAAGCAACAGCAACATAACTCTAGGACATCTGGGGAAAAAGGTGATGGATTATACTTAATTAGTAATAGCAATAAATGCAGTTGCAATCGTTTTTTACTTCAGAAAATGCATGCTAATTCATATTCTCTTATTTTGTCAACAATTCAAGTTAATAGTATTAATGTTTTAAGAAGTGTCCCTGACTGTCTTTGATTTTATATGGATTTGTTCCTGATTCTTGAGGTATTAGCTTGAAAGCTATGTCTATAAAGATTGCATCCCTGACTTGGCATTGGTTCTTGTATAATCAGATGGCCAAAATGTTTAGGCAAGTCAAATTAATTTCTACAACATTGTGACTATTTTTGCAGGCCTGAATTTGCCTAATTGTCATTGCCACATGTAGATTTATGTACAGAAATGTAGTTTATACAATCCAATATTATTTTATTTCCCATTATTTCCCATTTATTATTATTCATAGTTATTTGCTCTTCTTCTAATATTTATGGATTACATTCCCTCTATAGATTGAACACTAAGAAGGAGATCTTTTTCTTCTTCTTTTGGCTTTTCCAGGTTAGGGGTTGCCACAGCAGATCACATGTCCGCTCATGATTGGCAGTGGAGTTTTATGGTGTCGAGTCACCAGCACGGCGCCCAACCTTCCATGGAAGGCGCACACACACACACACACACACACACACACACACACACACACACACACACACACACACACACACACACACACACATATGCACTCACGCCTAGGGCCAATTTAGGGCATCCAATCCACCTACAGCATGTCTTTGGGATATGGGACGAAACCGGAGCATCACCGAGAGGGAGTTGTTATAGAAGGTTAATGCCAGCATTGTTTGTAACAGTGCAAAACAGCTAACAGCATGTGCATTTGCTTAGTGCATAATGGGACATTTAAGCAGCTAGAATCATCTTGTAAAGGGAACAGTACTGGTTGGTGTTTTGCCTCATTACTCCAAGTATACCTCAGAAAAACAGATAAAGTATAGGAGGCCAGTAGGACACTTTAATACCTCTAATGTTTCCATTACACTGGGATCTTTTTATCATCCTGAAATGGATGCACTCAAATTATATTTTGACTTTTTTGAGAATGTAAGCTCCACATGGGTGGGGAGAACAGTAATGTTATGTTATTTTTTTTGTGTGTAGAATAGTCTTGTCTGCAGAGAAACATGTTAAGGCACAGAAACTTGTTATTGTAGCTATTAAGAATTCATTGTTAACTGATGCTGGTGCTCTTTGCATCCTGCAGAAGACCATTTAACATGTTCTACCCTAGGAAGTGTATTGTGTATAACTGATTTCTGGCTATTATCTGATATGCTAACTCCATTGATAACCAAGTCAAATATCTTTCTTGCTCCAACCACATACTGTCACCATCACTTTGGAATTTAATGTTCCTTTTTTCTCCAAAGCTCTGGAAAATGGACCTACCTAATTTTAGGCATATGAGTCTACTCAGTATACGATAAAACAAGGAGCTACAAAGGTTGCAAGTAAGAATTTGATTGAACATTTTCTCATTTTGGTGACAGTTTTCTCTATACAGATGTGTTAATGGGTAAAAGACACACATTTACTCCTGGAGTTGTTAACCATTGAATCTTGGCATGTCTGTAGGCCATCAAGGCTTCAGCAACACATCCAAATTAGATGGTGGAAAGTGTTTCATAATAAACTGAATGTGGCAAAGCTGGGAGGTCCCAGCTCCACTTGAAAAGGGTCACTACAACAACATAAACAGAAGGTAACAAGTTATAGAAGCTGTTAGAGAAACTTAAAATAAGATGCAGTCAAAATGTTTTCTCATGTATATGATTGAATTATAGGGCACATTTGAAAGTGTCATTTAAAGGCATTAATGACAAGTTTATTTAGTTCTACAAATTGCTTTACTCTGATACTAAGCCAAATCACTGAACGTGGTAATGTGTTCTTAAGGATTGTTTTAGTCAGGGACTAGTTGCCAACACTTTCCACACACTATCAAATCCTTTTAGATGTGGCAGTTAAAGCCGATGAGGCACAAAAAACATTAACTCCCTTCCTGAAAGGAAAGGCTGCCAAATCAGGTGGTCTGTGTCAAAGAAAATACTTCAGAAGACCAAAAGCATAAGGTTCAGTTCAGGTATCTTTATTCTTGCGCAAGGAGACAAAAAATGCAGTTACAGAGTTTGTCTGACTAAAATCAGGAAGTGTCACAATTATTATACCTTTCTTTCAAGGCATTGCCCACTACGGCTGACGTAGCAGACCACCAGTTCACAATTCTGTTACTTTACAGATGCTTCTCACATTTCTAGCTGACTCTTCAAAGTTTTAAAAATGATTTTTCAGTAAACAGGATGGCCTTGACGACCACTGGTCAATTATAACTTTTCTTGCTATGTGATGTTACAAGACTAGGTACTATGGCTAATTCAAGCACAATGCAAGTACAGATTTCTGAAGCAGTTCATTGTTTATAGTATCTAACTTTCTTGCAGCTTGTGCACTTTTTCATTAGCATGAACAGAGCTTATTGTCCATAATGAATGGATCTACAGAAATTATTATTATTCTCCATTTAATTTCCTGACCTAGCAGAAAATCACCTGCTTTCCAGTACATTTCCAAAGCATAAACATGTATTTTGCTGTGCTAGCAAACTAGGTCAGAGTGCATCTTGCAGTGTCAGAAAGCACAATTTCAAAAAAGCATGTTTTCAGTTTCAAATAGAACTAATGCTGCATATAGAATAAAAACGTGTTAATCTTCCCTTATTTAAAATAAGCATTACTCAAATATGTTATTACATATTTTTCTAACATTTCCCCCCGTTAATACTTTTTATTCTATTTCAAAAGCATAAACAGTTTGTTTCTACTCCTAACCTCTTCCTTTGAGGATTTGCAGCTAAGAGTCATTCAGTTTAAACTTATGAAAGTGTTTCCTTTTTCAACAGTTCTTCAATTTCAGTACTTTGATACAAAGTCTCAGTAACTGACATGTCTATAAAATCTTTGATTAATTTTTTCATGCAGGGAATACCACAGCAAATACATGCTCCTAACAAAAGTAATCCCGCACAAATGGCAATCAGGATGTTCATTAGGATGGAACCCCACCCCCCAAACAAATTCTGGAAAAAGTCCATCAGTGGGTTCGGGCCTAGCCTGGTCATGTCTGACACTTGCTGAATCACTTCCAAATGATCGTTGATTTTGTGTTTATTGTCGGAAATATACGGACAACACTCGTCTTTGATTAAAGCGCACGTACCACCTCTCGCCGCTAGGGTGAAGTCAAGAGCCATGCGGTTTTGAAGCACCACAGTTCTCATCGCATTCAGTTCATCAGTCATTAATTCAAGAGTGGAAAAAGTTGCATTGCTCATGACCTCGAGAAGTTTGGATAGCTTTCTCAGTTCCCAAATTGATTTAACTGCACCATATGCAGGGACTATGCCAGCCCAGGATATGATAGTGTCACTCAAGTCCATGTGTGCTAGTTTACTCTTTTCTTTCACAGAGTTATGGTTTCTCCAGCCTGCTACGATCTGTCCCATCAGGTTCTCAGGTTTCTTGATTGGATTTTCAGGTTTCCTTGAGACATCTCTGACGTTTCGAATTCTCCTGTGAGGCAAAGCTGTAGTGTGTCGTATGGCCGGGACCAGGTAACCCAAAAAAACAACTGCCAGACCATTTCTCAGGCAACCATTTGTATGCCTTTTTCCCACATATGAAATAACAGTTTTCTACCTTAGTATTGATATACACCTTCCCTGCATGAAACATTTTCTCATCTATAATAGACAGTTGCTTTAAAAGAACAGGATTATGTTGTATATCACTGACAGTTTTATGCAAGGACTCAAAGTTCGAGTCATAATCTGCATCACAAATTGTTTCTGCATTTTTAGCATTTTTAGGTTTAATATACAATTTATAAGAAACTGTTACACTACATTTACTCCAACCTACTTGAATCATGTCATTCTTAAAAAAGCATACAATTCCTGTTAGTGTAACAGGTAGGAATAATGCAATTTTGTCTCTAGATTTTACAGGTGTAGTCTCAAAAATCAAGTTTTCCCAGGTGTCATTGACCCCTAGGGGGGCAGAAGCCATCAATAATCCCCCGTATGCTGTTGGTATAGCTGTGCAAATCCAACAATTCAAAATAATAATAGTCTCAGCATACACATATTTGATTGCTTGGTAAGTGTTAAAGTTCGGATGTCAGTCTATGAGTGTTGAATCATGTTGTTCAGTCTAGCTGGTGTGGCTGAAGAAAAGAAAGGCCACAGCAAAAGCCACAGCAAAAAGAACATTGTCACTAATGCAGTTATTAAGATGATTATGCAACACTGCTGAAGTCGTTCAGCATTTCTATTGTCTGTGGGTCTTGGCATTCTACTGCTGCTGTGTGTTAGCAAGAGTTTTATCAAGTTCAAAGTTTTTGACTAGTTTACAGTGTGTCAAATGAATCCAAGATGAACGTTCTGCAATTTTGACTGCTGTGGGCATGCTCAGCAGTACTTGATACGGACCTTCCCACTTTGGTGTCGTCCAATTCTTCTTTTTGATTGTCTTTACTCAGACCCAAGTGCCTGGGGCTACTGCTACTTCGGATGGTTTGGTTTGGTCTTTATCTGAAACAGAATTCAACTGTAAAAGATGTTTGTTATTCAGCATACTCCTCATATACTCTGCAAGTGTCCAATCTGCTTCCTGGTCTGCAGGCATGAGAGGTTTCCACTGAGGTATATATAAGCTCTTCCGAAAATCTTTTCGAAAGGTGTCAATCCATTTGCATTCGGAACAGTTCTCATGCTCAACAGTGCCAGGGGCAAACAGTACACCCAGTTCTTCTGTGTATCTACCATGAGTTTTTTAAGCTTATTCTTTAAAACTCCATTGTGCCTCTCTACTAACCCTGCAGATTGAGGGTGATATGCACAGTGATGTTTTAAAGAAATCCCAAAATACCGGCTCAACTGTTGTATAGTTTGGTTAACGAAATGTGTACCATTGTCACTGTAGATCCTTTCCGGTATGCCAAATCTAGGAATAATTTCTTTAACTAGGGTCTTTGCAACAATGGCTGCATCTGGTTTACTAGTCGGAAAGGCCTCCACCCATTTGGAAAACATATCCACAATGACAAGGCAGTACTTTTTATTTTCACATTTGCTCAATTCTATGAAATCCATACAGATAGTATGAAATGGATACGGTAGTGTAGGGAAACTCCCTTGCTTGGGCTTTAATGCCCCTTGTGCATGATGTTTATTACAAGTGTGACATGACAGGCAAAATATTTTAGTGTAGTTTGTAAACCCATACGTAGCGAATACCCGATTCACTAACTGTACCATCCCCCCTGTTGAGACATGGCTCTGCCCATGGCTCAACAAAGCTGCATATCTAAATAAATTAGACAGTAATATCGGTTTTCCCTCTTTGGAGATGTACAGCCCTTCCCTGAGAATTGCTCCTCGTTTTTTCCATTTTTGTTTTTCAGCTTGTGTAGTAAGTGTCTGCATTGTTTTCAACATTTCTAAGTCTAAAATCTCAGAAGGTTGTAATTCCTCGTACAAAAGAAATGCTTCTGAAGCTGCTTGCTTTGCAGCTGTGTCAGCTCTCACATTGCCTTTTGAAATCCTATCTTGTTGTTTTGTATGAGCTATGCATTTACAAATAGCTACTTTCTGAGGCAACTGAATAGCATCTAACAAATCTAAAATAAACTGTGCGTGGTTAATCGGTTTGCCAGTAGATGTCACCATTCCTCGATTCTTCCACTGTTGTGCAAAAACATGTACAGTAGAAAAAGCATACTGGCTGTCTGTAAAAATGTTTATGCTTTTACCCTTTGCTAAGGTACATGCCCGTGTCAAGGCAATCAAATCTGCTGCTTGTGCAGATAAGTTATGTGGTAGAGGTTTCGCTTCTACAATCTCAGTATCAGAAACTACTGCATAACCTGTTAGGTTCTGTCCTGTAGGACTCCTTTTGCATGAGACATCCACGTAATATGTCACCTCGGCATCATCCAAGGGAACATCCATGAGGTCTTTTCTAGGCAGTGTCTTTTGCTCAATTACCTGCAGGCAGTTATGGGGTGTGCCATACACAGGAGTTGGGAGCAAGGTAGACGGATTCAAAGTAGTACATCATTCAATTGTCATGCGAGGTTGGCTCAGCAATATAGTCATACAAGAAAGATGCCTAGCAGGGGAAAGATATGCTACTTTTTCTTGCAGTAAAATGATTGCGACTGCATGAGGCACTCTCAATGTGAGAGGGTGGAATAACACTACTGAGGCTGAAGCCTGCACTGCCATTGCAGCTGTAACTAATGCTTCTACACAGTGGGGTAGAGACCGTGCCACTGGGTCCAGTTGTGATGAATAATAAGCAACGGGGCGTTGTTTGTCCCCATGTTGTTGAGTCAATACTGATGTCATGTAACCTTGCTTGCAATCTACAGTTTGAAAAAAAGTTTGTGATAATTTGGTAATCCTAAAACTAATGCTGATGCTATCAATTGTTTCAGTTTGCAGAAGGTTAATTCTGCTTCTGGTGTCCACTGTATTAAATCTGTGCTGCCATAGGCTTCTTAAAAATCAGGTGAAGTAATGCACAAAAAACCAAAGACAAGCAAAGAATAATCCACGACCTTGAAGAAAGGAACCAGAACTCTGCTAAAGTCCACAAGGCTGTATTTTTATTTCTGAAGTGTTCCAAAAGTCACAGATAAAATCACACTGAAGTATTCCAAAAATCACAGATAAAATCACACAAGCGCTTTCGCTCAGGCAGTCCTGAGCTTTATCAAGTGAAAACAAAATGCAGTATGCAGTAACCTCCATTAAAAATCAGGTTGGTTAAAGGTGCAGATTCCAAAGCATAGTTTGGGATCCAGCTTCGACAAAAATTAGTCGTACCCAGGAAGGACATCATTTCCTTCTTGGTTGTGGGTTTAGGTGCTTGTAAGATCGCTACTTTTCTGTCCTCATCTAATGTTCTGCCATCTTTGGATATTACATATCCAAAGTATTTCACTTGTTTTCTCCAAAGCTGCAATTTATTTTTGCTTACTTTGTGTTCTTCAACTGCTAGGAATTTTAATAATGCTATAGTATCTTCCTTACAATCTCGCTGGGTAGGGGCGGCCAGCAGGATGTCATCAACATAAAGTAAAATATGACTACCTCTCAGTGGGATAAATCCCGCTAAATTACTTGCCATCTCTTGTGAGAATATCATTGGGCTTTCACTATAGCCCTGTGGTAGTTGCGTATATGTATACCGCTTCCCCTGAAATGTAAACGCAAACCAATACTGGCTGTCAGGGTGTATCGGTATCGAAAAGAACGCATTGCTGATATCTACCATAGAAAAATACTTCTGTTGAGGTTTTAAATAATTCAACAAGGTATGTGGATCTGGCACCGTAGGTGCTCTTGGTATTACTGCGTCATTTACAGCTTGTAAATCTTGGACCAAACGCCATTCTCCGTTTGCTTTTTTAACTGGGAATAAGGGTGTAAAAACAAACAGCACGAAGAGATGAAGCCAGGAAACAACCTAAAAATAATCGAATATCCTTGTATTATTGGATTAACACAGTTTTATTAGTGTTTTTGGAAGCAACAATGCGTTTCCTTCTTCAGATACACAAGCAAAACATTTACCAACAATCAACCCTTCCTTTTAAACCTTTAAAAACATCATGTGGTGCTAATTACATTATTCAGTCACTTAGCCTTAATTGACTAATCTTCATTCAAAAAGATGTTATACCATCAAACCACATACTGTTGTGAATAACTTAAAAAATATATGTGAATATATATAAATAATAATAATAAGTATTCACATAAGTAAAATTACAGTAATCTATAATAAATTACACACTTGAAACCACACATAATTATAACCATATACAAAAAACATATGCAAAAGTGTTAATAACCAATACAAATGCTGAACCCACCCAACAAAAAGATGTTGCAGGACTAAAGAACCAGAACCTAGAAGATGTATTCATTACCAAATAAAATGTGAAATACATTTAAATAGGCCATCCTATTAAAAAATAATAACAACAGACCTATGTTAGAGCATTTAATATGCCCATATGTGTCTTTTAAAAATCCATATTTTATTTAAAATAAATAAAAGCCTTCCTATCGTTTTGTTGCAAGCTTTTTTAAAATGCTTGTGATGGATAATTGCTCAATAAGACCTGGGGGAAATGTGGCTGCAGTTCTAATTTGCCAGCATAGTTCTTCTATTTCCAAGCAAATTTGCCATGGTCCTACATAAAGGGTGTCATCAATCCGTTTGAGCACCGTGAAATTAATTGTTGGTAAATGTTTTGCTTGTGTATCTGAAGAAGGAAACGCATTGTCGCTTCCGCAAACACTAATAAAACTGTGTTAATCCAATAATACAAGGATATTCGATTATTTTTAGGTTGTTTCCTGGCTTCATCTCTTCGTGCTGTTTGTTTTAACAGTTTGTGAAGCTTTTTTTCTTCGTTGTGGGAATAAGGGTGTGTTACATGTTGTATCAGGAGATTCCACCAGTATTCCCTTCTTAAGTAAAGCTGCTATGATTGGTTTAATACCTGCCTCTGCATCTTTTCTCAATGAGTACTGTCTCTTTTGTGGTCTAAATGCTGATGTGATAGTAACTGGTCCTGCTGTGTGAATAAGTCCTACGTCTGACTTTCCTGTTGACCAGAGAGTTTCTGGTATGTCTAACAAAGCTTTTTCTTCCTCTTCTAATAAGAGGGCTTCTCAGCTGTCTTTGCTGGACTGCAAGTGTACAGCTGGATATGTTTGTGTTATCCAGTTCAGTTTCTGTTTTTGTATTCCCTGTTCTGACAGTTCTGATTCTGTCTGTTTTTCCCATTTTGTGATTTTTTCTCCTAGGTCTATCCATTTTAAATCTTTCTCTTTAGTTAAACTAACATGCAGTATTATATTCGATTTGTAAAGTGAAAAGAACTCCTGGGGTAATGAACAGCTAACTACACTGTTCCCTTTCATGTCCCAGTACAAATTACACAGTACTAATCTGTTTGCATGATTTGTAAACAATTCTTGTTCATATTCTTTGTCAGGTCCTGGTGTATTACAATAATACAGAGTACAGTGCAACAGGTGTTGTATGTCAGTACAAAGGGAGGGGAACTTACTGATAGCTACATTCATTAACTCTTCAGTTACTGCTCCAGGGCCAGTTGTAACTAAGTCCTGGCTGTACCAGTAAAATGTCTCACCTTCCGTTTGCACTGCAAAAATATTAGTTTGTCGCTGTGCTTCCATACTCTGCATGGTTGGAACTACTGCTATGCCTAATAGTTGCATAAGATCTCTGCCCAAAAGGTTCACTGGGCATTTTGCAGAAACAACAATTTTGCTTTTCTGGGTTAATCCTGAAACAAGATCTGTTATTGTAATGTTATGGGAGAGAGGCTCACGATACAGCTGTTCATTAGCTGCTTTTACTAGTATAAAGTCATGTGATTCTGAATTTTCTGGTAGTTTGGAGGGGTGTACCAGGGTTCATGATGCCCCTGAATCGCACAAAAATTTGACTTCCCTCCCTTCTACCAGGAGTGTCACTTCTGATTTTGTGTCAGCTAGATAGAGATCTAAGCTCAGTAAGGCTAGGTCTAATATTTTGTTTTCTTCACTATCGGTAGCTTCCTGCACTTCCTCTATTATCACATTCTCTGCTCCTTCTATCACATTCTCATTTGTCCTTTCTCTATTATTCTTATCTAATGATTCCTGACTTTCATATAGTCAGTCCTCACCCTCATCGTTTTTGTCTTCCACTGCTGCCTTCTTATTTTTCTTGCAATCCCTTGCCAAGTGTCCCTTTTTCCCGCATTTGAAGCACTCACCTCTTTTCTTTCTCCCTTCAAAGTCCTCTGATCGCTGATCAGATTGTTTGTTTTCCTGGGTATTCTTTTTGCCCTTTTGTCCGGACTGTACTAAATAAACTTCTCCATCTTCCACAGCAAATACTTGGGCTTTCTTTTTCTTTTTGTTATTAAAATGCCTTTCAGCATGTCTAGCATATTCAAGCAGTGATTGTAATCTGCTTGTACGATGGTCTACCATATGTTTAGTAATGAAACTACTTATGGGTGCAATACTGCCTTTCAAAAATGCATTCTTTAACTGCTGCTCATATGGGGAATCTTGTGTCTGGTCTTCAGGTACCTGCATTCCACAGTGATTGTTAAAACATTCTAATAATCTGGCAAAATATCTATCAACAGTTTCACTTTCTTGTTGGATGCATTGATTAATGCAAGTCCAGTCTGCCCTAGGCTTCCATTTCTCAGAAATTCGGTCTGTCAGACCTTTCACTCTGTTATCTAGTTCTGTGCTGCTATGTGGGAGGGGCCTAAGTGTAGCGTCATGGGGATTCCAGTTGCCACTGATCATTTGCCATTCTGGACCTACTATTTGTCTGACAACTTTTTCTACTTCCTCTCCGTTTAAGTGATAACTTAATCTCATGCCCTGTAAGTCTTCTAAGAACTTTCTAAAATTAACTTTTGGATGGAGAATTCCCTCTGTGGCTTTCCAGATGTCTTCCGGTGTCCACAGTCTGTATACTAAGAGAGTTGGGTCCTGCCCTTCTTGTCCTGCCTGAGGATTTGGTACTTCTATGAGTGGGCATATCTCTTCTTCACTCATAGCCCGTGAATTTCCATTCATTTGATATAATTCAATATCCCCTTTTAAATTACGTGTTCGAGACCTAGTCTCGATAGGATCTCTAACAAACGGTAGTGGTTTTATAGGAATAACTGGATATCGTGGAGGTGGGCCAGTTTGTTCTTTTGCTTCATATTCCGGTAAGGGAACTGGTAAGGGAACCGGAACTGGAGGGGCGGAGGGGCCGATGCTATATCTAAGTTATTATCCTCTTTGTCTAGAAACATTGCTTTTGAATTTTTATTCTTTTGTTCTCTTCGGTTTACTTCCTCGATCCACCTGTGTGCCTGAGGAACTCCTAATTTACACTGTTTTTTAACCCAACCTTTAGAATCGGTTTTTAGCTGTCTAATAAGTTTGGTAAGTGAGGATCTTTCTAGTTTCCCATCAAACTCATATTTATTAACCCATTTAGTATAATATCTAACGTTGTCGGCGCATTGTGATTGCATATATTTTGCGTCTTCGGTTAACGGTGGGCTTTGGGGTCTTTTTGTTTTTGTGCACATATTACCCATTTTGTTCTAACCTTTTAAATGTTACGTAACCCTTTTATTTTTAATGTGGTACCACCAAGTGTTTACAGTCCCTTCAGACTACCTGCCTACTTATTCTGTTTCCCTGATCTATGACAAGATAGCAATATTTCTGTCCCTGAATTTTAACAAAATTCTCACAGAACAAATACAATCAAGTCCCTGATCTAAAACAGAAAAAAGTAGATTCACCCTACCTGAGCCTCAGCGATTGGTCACTCACTGTTCAAATGAAACCCGCCTTCAGTCGTAGATCAGAAAAGTGACTGGCCTCTTTTGCACGACATTTCAATTGGAGGTCTTTCAATGAAGAAGATCCAATGTGGTATCTTCCCTGCGCAGTTTCATGCCACCTGGTCCATCTGATCCCAGGCTAAACGAGGGTTTCCGGCTCCAAAGGACCAAAAAATGTCAAAGAAAATACTTCAAAAGACCAAAAGCATAAGGTTCAG
Organism: Protopterus annectens; assembly: GCF_019279795.1. NCBI lineage: Eukaryota > Metazoa > Chordata > Ceratodontiformes > Protopteridae > Protopterus > Protopterus annectens. The sequence goes on along the minus strand of NC_056747.1, from coordinate 499,359,203 downwards.
TTCAGGTATCTTTATTCTTGCGCAAGGAGACAAAAAATGCAGTTACAGAGTTTGTCTGACTAAAATCAGGAAGTGTCACAATTATACCTTTCTTTCAAGGCATTGCCCACTCCGGCTGACGTAGCAGACCACCAGTTCACAATTCTGTTACTTTACAGATGTTTCTCACATTTCTAGCTGACTCTTCAAAGTTTAAAAAAGATTTTTCAGTAAACAGGATGGCCTTGACGACCACCAGTCAATTATAACTTTCTTGCTATGTGATGTTACAAGTCTAGGTATGGCTAATTCAAGCACAATGCAAGTAGAGATTTCTGAAGCAGTTCATTGTTTATAGTATCTAACTTTCTTGCAGCTTGTGCACTTTTTCATCAACACGAACAGAGCTTATTGTCTATAATGAATGGATCTACAGAAATTATTATTATTCTCCATTTAATTTCCTGACCTAGCAGAAAATCACCTGCTTTCCAGTACATTTCCAAAGCATAAACATGTATTTTACTGTGCTAGCAAACTAGGTCAGAGTGCATCTTGCAGTGTCAGAAAGCACAATTTCAGAAAAGCATGTTTTCAGTTTCAAATAGAACTAATGCTGCATATAGAATAAAAACGTGTTAATCTTCCCTTATTTAAAATAAGCATTACACACATATGTTATTACATATTTTTCTAACAGTCTGAATACAGACCTTCCGTTAGAATTAGGTAATCAATTCACTCTGATTGTAGTTATATATCAACATCACAAAATTTTATACATCCTAATTTAGATTTTTCCTTTACCCCCAGGTTTACTGCCAATTGTAACACCTCAGGCCTCATTTATTTAGCAACATGCCATTCTTGCCCTGCGTTTTATGTGGGCATGACTAAAAGGAAACTTAAACATAGGATATACAACCATATATATGATATAAGGAATAATAATCAGGTAAATGCCCTAGCTAAACATATCTCTATTTATAAAGAACATGGTTTTGTAGTCAGAGTACTTCAGATTATTCCCCAGAATCATCGAAGGGGAGATTATATGAATTATTTAGAGAGCAAAGAACTTGGATGGGTCTTTAAGTTAAGAGCCCACTACCCTCCAGGCCTTAATAATTATGTCTCTTTGCGATCTGTATTAAAATCTCGCAAATAATATCTTATGCATTATTGTGTTAGTCATATTATTTACTTCTATGAGTTTTAGGTTCAGCATTCTGTACATAAATATGTTTACATTATATGTCTTTATGCATATATATATGATACAGTGATTTTGCACTTGTACATTTTGTATTTGTATTTTTATACATCTGTATTTAGGCATTGTTTATATTTATATATGTATATATACATATATTTTTATATAGGTTTTATGTCTTTGGATGATGTACTATTTTGCAATTTCATTTATAGTTTTTTATATATGAGTTTAATTTGATTTATATGAGGAGGCTTTATTAGTCATGTATTTAAACATATTTGAACATCTTATCAGTGTTTGTTACTGATACAGGATGCCTTTGTTATATACTCTTTCATCAAGTTACTGTCACTTTATCTGGCAAGTTTTTTAGGCACAGGTAGTTCAAGGAGAACTCTAAGATGTGTTTCAATTAATCAATTGATGATCCACCCTACCTTTTGGCTATTCGCCATTGGAGAATTTGAATTAATTGAATAATTGGAATGTGTTTAAGTAAGATGGTTTGTTCCCTAGTCTTTGATCTGAAGAAGCGTAGTAATACGCGAAAGCACTCATCCACAGTTTTATTCTAATAAAAGATTTTGGTTTTTACAACTGCTGCTGCCGTTCTTGTGCCTGAGACTGTACGTGTTTTATTGCTCCATTGTAGTCATTCTATTTAATTCTTTGAAACTGCTGGTCAGACTAATTTCTCCTCTCTGGTGTTTATCATGACAGCTCAAACTAGGTACGGCTGCTAGCAAGACAGAAACCTATAGACCTATTTCATTGATTAATGCTAAGTTGAAACTGTCAACAAAAATCACAACAGAAAGGATGAAAGTAATGTTATCCTGCATGAGCATACCCAGTCAAGCAAGCTTCATCCTGGCAGGACCTGCTCAGACCATCTTCATACCAAACAGAACTATGCACTGGGTCTACAATGCATCCTGAAACCAGCCTTTTTTTAAACACCTTTATTGAATTAGCATTTGTGACATAGGTACATTTACACAAATATAAAAGTAATCAAACTGCATTAACAAGTTAAACTTAGCAAACATTATGCTTCACATATATTGCTATATATCATATAAGCTAAGCAACATTACATAAATTATTCAGTTCCTGCTCCATCTTTTAAACAAGAAACATCTTTATTAAACCATCACTTACAATTCTCATAGATTTTGAAAAAAAACTTTGGTTCCCTCGAAATATCTCTGTATGGACTTATAAATGAGTGCCTTTCTAGGACATTTTTTCAGTAAAGTACAGATATTATGCAGTTCTCAGATGGTAGCAGTGCTTACCAACTCCATGTGAATTGCTTCCTTTCCTCTGCTTGAGTATGAGACAAGGTTGTCTGCTTTTCCTGGTGCTCTTCCTCATTGCAATATAGCCCTTAAATAGGGTGTTTCATCATTTCACAAAGTTGTCAGTGAGGATACCGAATTAAAGAGAATATGGATTTCCATTATATGAAGATTACTACTTAACCTTTTCACATAACACCCCCCCACACACACACACACACACATGCATACCTACAGAATATCCTATCCCCGTCATGACAATAGTCCTTTTAGATTTTTTTTTAATTGTCAGGTTTACGGGTTAATTCCATTAAAATAGAATTAGTTTACAGTATTGTACAATGTATTACATAAGTGTAATACATTGTACAGTATTGTACAAGGTATTACATAAGTGTAATACATTGTATAGTATTGTACAATGTATTACATAAGTGCAATACATTGTATAGTATTGTACAAGGTATTGCACTTATGTATTCTTCATTGATCACCTTGAGCAAGAAAAGTTTCCCTTTAGTGCACAAGGCACCTGAATTACTAACTATATACAAATTCATAAGTGGATTACCCAAAGGGAAACATTTCTTGCTGAAGGTGATCAGTGAAGACATACTCTGTTGCAAACCTTCAAAAGAAAATGCATTGGCTTTTCCTTAGACCCTTTGGACAGGTCTAAGACATTAATCTGACATTCTCTCATTTAACATAGATTTGTTTGAAATTGTATTCATACTCCTTCCTTACTTGGTGTTTCAGTTATTAGAGTTAATGCTAATGTACTGCTGTTTAGTTTTACCAATTTCATATGTTCATAAAGTTGTATTGCGAAAAAAGTTTTAAAATCACTTTGTATTACATCTAATGTGCCACACTTTTTTATTTTCAGATTTTCCACTTTTCTTGCAATTCTGTTTTTTGTTATCATATGCAACAAGTGTTTTCTAAATCTTTGTGCTATGCACAAATGCACACAGAACTATATATATATATATATATATATATATATATATATATATATATATATATATATATATATATATATAAATATGTACATATATATATATATATATATATATATGTAGATATTACACACACATATATATATACATATATATATATATAGATATATATATATATATATATATATATATATATATATATATAGTTTCTGTCTGGCCCACTCCTTTGTTTCACCTGTAAAACATTTATAAAAATTATTTGATTACTGTACACTGCAGTGTACTCTGCTCTCCATTAATATCAATAACTTCCCTTTCTTCATCATGAAGCCCATTTACTATAACCCTCTAAATTTCTGTTGCAACCCAGACTATGGCTTACGTATCTTGTAAGATAAACAGCATGAATTTTTGTATCTGTTATGAAGTCAGACTGTCCAGATTAATCAGTCATGTAAGCTTTAAAAATGAGATGAAAAAGTATAAGTCCTGCATTTGAGCCATTTTACAGAAGTACCTTAACTGACTAATGTAAAACATGCCAGCATGCTAAAAACACACTTGTATTTTTGCAGAGCTGAATTTACACCTCTTCCATTTGTTACTGTAATACCTATACTGGAAAGCGATTTAAAATCTGAACCTGAACTTGAATATTATAATTGTCCGATATACATGGATGAAACCAGACAGGTATGTGTGATTTTCTAACATAGGAGCAAAATTAATATAATGAAGTATGTTGTGAGAAATATATGTAGTTTCGTAAATAATCCAGGTTGATTCAAACTGTAAAAAAACATAAAAAAAAAATAATAATGATCTGAGGGTCACTTAATGTAATGGGTGATGTTCACAACTATTAAAATATGTGTTTCATTCTTCCTTTATAAAATAAGGATACTGTTGTTGAATCATGACCAGTGGAAGAAACAGTCATCTCTGAATAGGTTGCACTGGATTTTTCTACCCTATCTGAGTAGAAGTATTACAGTTTGCTAAACTGGTTTCATTAAGACTGTAATGTTCAGAACACACTTCCCTGGATTCATAAAGCCTTTCATAGTACACAAGGCCATGCAGTGCAGCCTCAGATAGACGTATGTAAACGCCTTGATACTCAGTAGTATGGCAATATACAAGTAAGCAGTGAGGCCTTACAGCACTTCATGTAAACTCAGTAATTGCTGCTCATAGCCTATTCATATTAGGCCCATGCACAACTTGTTGCATGGTTCTGAATGTGCTATTGCATAGTACAGTGTTTAATAGATGACCATATTATACAAGACCATGGTGGAACAGTGCAGAAAGTACTCCAGTTTATGCGGCAGTGAGCATGTATACTCATTTCAGGCTATGAAACTATATGAAGAGGGTAAGATGAGAAGAGAAGAGAAGAGAAGAGAAGAGAAGAGAAGAGAAGAGAAGAGAAGAGAAGAGAAGAGAAGAGAAGAGAAGAGAAGAGAAGAGAAGAGAAGAGAAGAGAAGAGAAGAGAAGAGAGCAGCTGCATGAAACACAACATTTCTGTTCTTCTTAGCTTCTTCTTCTCACATAGCCATTTGGGTAGGTATTTCTGTGGAGAGAAGTATGTGCGTGTTTAAATACATAGGCCTAGATATGTGGCTGTGTGTATGCATATACATCCCTCATAACCTACTCTCTACTCCCAACATTTTTCCTCTTTCCTTTCTCTCAAATCCCAAGTAGTAAATTCATGCTTGCTTCTAGCATACAACTCCTTATTTGTACCTAGCAATTTTTAGTCAAAAAAAAAAAAACTACTTCTCTTTTGGTATTTTTGCCTGTATTACTTGTTTGATATTTTTTGATCTAACTTATAACCAGAAATTCTACAATGTTTTTCTCTATAATCCTCGTGTAAACTATGTGTGGAACATAATCTTTGTATAATCTGTATGTGGAGCTTTTCTCCCCAGGACTCCATTGAAAACGGGTTCTTTAGGCCCAATGGACTATCCTGGTTAAACAACTGCAAATAAATAAATAAATAAAATAAATAAATATGTGTGTGTATGTGTGTGTGTGTGTGTGTGTGTGTGTGTGTGTTACTGAGTGTTCAAATATGTATGTCTGTGCATGTGATTTTGCATGAGTATGTGTGTATCTCATCTGTGTCTAACATTCTTGGATATGCTGGTAAGGTGTCCACCCACAGCTGCAAAAACTTTTCAGGTGGGTTATTCCTAGTCATGCATATTAGCTGCTACTCCGGAGTAGTCTCAGGGGAAATGGTGCCTTGATAAAGAACTTCATGGCACCTCCCTCACTGCCCCCCCCCCCGACACCCGTTAGTGACTCATCATGGTCTCCCTATATCATTCAATTTACTTTTTTCTAAATTTTCAGACAATTTGTCTTTGTCTTCCGCTTTCTCCTGCATCATTTCAATACACCTTAACTGGGCCAGACCTCACTGTAATAACTGGAGGAAATGAATGAATTAATTCTGGGGTCTGGGGGCTTACAGGTGCCCAGTAGTCATAGTTTTTATAGATATTCTTAGGTGCATTTTAGAGTCATTTTGCAACACTATTTTATTTAAATGATGTCTTGAAGAAAAATCATGACTGTGAAAAAAATTAATTCTTACTGTTCGACTTTGCTTTTTTTCCTGAATCATTTCAATACACCCCAAATGGGACAAATTACACTATAATAACAGTGAAAAATACCTGTATTAAGCTGTTTTTTTCTACATGTTTTCAGTGGGTTTCAGAGCTTTTTCAAACCTTTTTCTTCATGGGTACCCCAAACAAAAATCATGACTAAGGGAAGAAATTATGCTTCAATCCTTTCCACACGCCCTATCTTGCCAGGAGTGCAGTGTATTAACTGTGGAATAAGGGATGGTATTACATCAGGGTCTGGGGGCCATCCAGAACCCATGGGGTTATAGATGCTGTGAAATGCATTTTATAATTATTTTTCCAGTCTTTTCAACCAATAATGGTCCAAATAATAACATAAGAAAGGAAAGAAATTCAGTCTTATTTTTTGTGTCTGACCAAATAACATATTTCAGCCTTATACTGTCACATGTATATAAAAGCATGCCCTCTTAACCCTAGTCCCCAAAAAAAACTACCTATATATGCATTCAGTGCTCAATTATTATGAAATTGGAAACAAAAGACAGTCATAGTACCACATTGTAACATGTTGGTCCTAAACAGTTCATTTTTACTAGACAAGCTATATTAACCATATGTGCACACTTCTGAGGTTTGTCAGAAAAGAAAAACAAATAAAATGAACACACTGTCTACAGCCTGCACACAAACTATGATAAAATTATATATGCACCTATGATGTTTGACTGTAAAAAAAAGTGAAGTTGTAATGACCACACCGCCAGAGGCCTTATTAGCTTTTATAGTCTGTTGGTACTTGTGGCTTTATACACCTTAAATCTTGTGAAGCTATGACAGTTTCCTTACCTCTGCTGTGCCCTCCAGTCATATTGATTCTGAAGGTGTCCCATTGATTAGTAATCCTGCTGTGGCCCCCATAGTATTAAAGCTGGTCCTGACTCCCTATGTTTGGTTATGTGGACATAACTTAGTATTCTATTGCTCAGCTAGAAGGTAACCAGTACTTAATAAAAGTAACAAAAGCACATTTCACCCCCAGACCAAACAAAACCTGAGCCATCCCAGATGTACTGCCTACCTTCAGACAGCAGTTTATATTGAGATTATAAATGCGCAAAGATAAAATATAATATCTACATGCATGAGGAGGCTCTTGCCATTGCTCTTCTTGGTAGCCTCATGGTCTTCATGGTGTGAAACTACTGGTTCTTATATCCTTCCTGCTATCTCTTCATCATATCGATGTAGTCCCAGATATATAACTTTTTTCTGGATACCAGTCGTGTATATCATCCTTACATTTTCCCTTATTCTGTTTTACCGCCACACAAAAACATCTTTTGGCAGACTACTGGCGTGACACTTGGAGTTCTTATCACTGGAAATGAATAGTCTATAAAACACAAACGTGCTTATATCACATCATTCCCTTTGTCTTTATTCTTTAATAACTAAATGTTAGATAATTCTAACTGAACTCTGCTGAGAATGGCCTGCACAGTTCTGAAAGAAACACTGATGGCTAAAAAATTGTAACAAACTGTATTTGTAAACAAAGGCCAGTATTCATGGCAGCTTCCTCAAATGTGATAAGGGTATTCCTGATGCTTACAGATGAGCATAGCAAAGCCAACATTCATAGAGACCATTTGCACTAATGCAAAAGGCATTAAAAAGAATGAGAAGCAAATGAGAAATGTAAAATGTAGTGTGCTAATGGGGCAATTTTTTAATTCATAGTCCGACATCCCTGTGGTACGCACATCTGTTGTTAACCGCAATGTTTCACCTTTGATATTGGAGTTTCACTTTGCAAACTTGTTTGTACAAGTATGCTTAAGCACTTCCCTGACACACAAATGTATTATTCCCCCAGCAACCCCTTCATTAGTTTGTATTAAGTATGCATAAGCACTAAAATGACACACTAAATTATTTTGCCCAATGATCACTTCAGCAGTCTGACCATGTATGCAAGCTTCCCTGACACACAAAATAAGTATTTCCCCAGTGGCCCCTTCAGTAACATTTCCTAGTATGCATAATCACCAAAGTGAAACATTCATCCAAATGAACCCATCAGTAACATGCCCTTAGTATGCACAAGCACTAACATTAAACATTCGCCAAAGACACCCCTTCAGTAACATGTCCAAGTATGCACAAGTGGAAAAATAAAACATTCACCCAAGCAACCCCTTCATTACTATGTCCAGGAATGCACAAGCACCAAAATGAAACATTTCATCAGCTAACCTTTCAGTAAAATGTCCAGGTATGCACAATCATCAAAATGAAACATTTATGCAAGTGACTCCCTTCAGTAAAAAAAGTCCAGGTATGCAGAAGTACCAACTAATCTCCTCTCGCATTTCAGTATTCTCCAAGAAAACTGCTACTCACTGGTGTAAATTCAGGGCTATTTATACACTTTGTATTCAAATGAGCTCATTACAGATTCATGTCTATGAATCAAACTCATGCACATATGTGCAAACCTCCTTAACAGCGAGAAGGGTGCATGTTCATAAAAAGTTCTCTGCATTTATGTAGTTGTCCTGAAAGTCCAGGATTTGCATAAGCAAGTAGTGCCATGCTTTGCAGATCACCACTACAAAAATGCAAAGGCCCAGAGTATGAATACCACCCTAAATGTCTTTCTGCTATTTTCTTTGGTTTGCCTACCTCAAATGTGTCATATAAAAAAATGATAAAACATGCCAGGAACACCTAAAAGACACTTGGACACCATGGTCACCTTTCCTTATAAGTTATATCAAATTCACAAACATATTTACAAAACCAAGAAGGCAGTTGGCACTGTGGGTCTCATCTCACTTATCCTTTAGAAGACATACAGCAAAGATACTACCAGTGTCACCACGTGGGTATCTGACAGTCAAAGAGTTCTTTCTTTTTAAGAAACTAGGGGGGTAGGGGTTGCCATAATGGTTTTGGTGTTTACCTCATAGATACAAGGTACACAGTATGATTTTCACTTATAAATGGAAGTGGATTAGGCTTAAAATGCCCTGCAAGGGCAGCTAGCCTAGTACTTACCCATGAAACTATGAACTACACTGTCATAGTCCAGCAATGATGCACGGAAAGTTCTAATAATGTAGCTTGTTAACACAAGAACAAACCAGATTGCAAATGAGCTGTAGGCAGCAAAGATATCATCATAGCAAATTTAACCTTGATTAGAGCAGCAATTACATTCACCGCACTGTCAGCAGCAGTACACCAAAATATACAACACTCATGTCTCTAGATGTCATACTCCTCTTAATAGCCTTTCAGTAATCCCTGACGCAGCAAGTTCAGCAGCTGAAACAACAGGTAAAAAGGCACATTTTCTGTTAACAGATGATACCTTTGCATTTGAACAGTGTGTGAACCATCAACATAAATTATGCAAACAATATACAGCCTGAAACTCTAATGTCTAACATTATTGACTGACTGTAATCCTTTGCAATTGACCATGAAAAAAATCACTTTAGGAGGAATAAAGCAGCAATACAAGGAATGTTTTGAAAAAGCAGAAACAGCCAAGACCAATATATTTTAACTAGTAGCCTGCCATAACCTACAAAAAAAAAAAAAAAGAAAATTTACCTCATAATATCACTGCCTGGCTGTTCCTACTGCTGTCCTCTGAAGCTACTACCTACACTGGTTTACAGTTTATGTTCAATAACCCTACCCTGCCCCATCAGAGCAATTTCCAGTTTGGTCATAATCTGTAGAAATGAATATGGTTGGGTAGTGAAGTCTTGAAGGATATCCTCTTGATATCATTTGTTCAAGTTGTAACTCCCCTACATTAATAAAAGGGCTATTGTGCTGCAGGACAATAAAATACTACCTTCCTTCCAAGATCCCATTATACCTTGTAAAAACATTTGATGATATACCGCATGCCAACACTGTGAACAAGCTACGTGAACTGCAAATCAATCCCTTTGTAGTTTGACGCATAGCAGATGGACTGAGGGAGAGAAACCACACTGTGTAGGTGTCAGGCATGACCCCAGAGAGTATGAATGTAAATTAAAGAGTACCAAAGGTTTTGTGATGGGATCTTTGCTATTTGGTATATACTTCTCTGATCATCAAATCAAAAATCAGGAACTCTGTTTAACCAAGATGGCTAATGTTTGTAGATTGGGTGTTATACTTTATTTTCCTTCTGATATGCAGAAGCTACAAGTGAATTTATGCATATTAACAGATGGTGTGCTGAAAATTGGTTAAAACTAAATGCTAAAAAATGCAATACCGTTGTATTGTTAGATTTAGCAAGCAAACCCTCCACCCAGCTTATACCATAGAAAACACTGCACTACAAAACAAAGATTTTGTGAGAGACATTGGAACATGGATAGATAAGTCCATCTACTTTGACTATCATGTTGCAGCAATGATCAGGAAATTCATCTATCTGGCGCAGCTTATTGCAAATTGTATTTCCTCTAGGTCCAATGAAATCTTGACATCTCTATAATCTGCACTGATAAGGCCCATCATTGAATGCAGTGCCCCATTTGAGATGCATCTTACTAAACATATTAAGCAGTTAGAGTCCTACAGTTTCCTGGGAAAAAAATCATGGGACTAAAGGATCTGCTCTATTAGGCAAGGCAGGAAGCCTTGTCCCTGTATTTAGTTCCTTACAGACTCCTTAGGATCAGTTGATGTCATACTTTACAGGTCATTAGGAGATGTGGCAGTTAAATACCTCTTATTTGTCCTGGAAACACTAGAATCAGAAATCTGAACCTTCTTCAACAAATAAGCAAATCCCACTGGAGAGCAGATTTGTAATGCAGTAACTACCCCTTCTGTGTAGTAAACTTCCTGTCCAGATCAAGCAATGCGACACACTATGTTCCTTTAAAAAGGAATTTTAGAGCTAGATGGTTATTCATAAACTCACTCCAAGTATGAAAAACCTGTCATTTCTTCAAAATGGAGGTAAAATCTGAGGGTGGCTACATGCAAGGAATAAATGGCAAATGATCCAGTTGCTTTTTACATTCTGTAATTTTCTAGAACATTATATTTTCTGTATTTCAATATACTTAAACTTACAGTTTATTATTTAAATCATCTAATAGATGTAGAAAGCCCATTTCTTTTATTCCTTTAATGATGCGTTAGGGACTAACCCTCTGAGTATTTTTTTCAGGATGGGATTTCCATATTAATCACAAAAAATATTTTGTAAGATTCACTTTCTGCCTCCTATGTTCAATCAGCTGTGCTTTATTTAGTTTATATTCTTAGACTTGGAAGTCTACTGTTCTTTTAATGAAATGCTGTGCTGAGTCCCATTCTGCAGCTATGCTGGCACTGTCCAGATTGATGGTATGAGTTCTGTAATGCACAGTGGATATGAAGATGCTTGACTGCTACCATCGTTACTACTGTTCTTACTGAAATGCATGTGCCTACAAATAGATACACTTTATGTGCATTTCTCTAGGTATATCTACATCTATATATATATATATATATATATATATATATATATATATATATATATATATAAAGCCTCAGAAAATAGAAAATAGATACACTATATGTGCATTTCTGTAGGTATATATATATATATATATATATATATAAAGCCTCAGAAAATAGAAAATAGATACACTTTATGTGCATTTCTCTAGGTATATCTACATCTATATCTATCTAGCTATATATATATATATATATATATATATATATATATATATATATATATATATATATATATATATATATATATAAAGCCTCAGAAAATGGAAAATAAATACACTATATGTGCATTTCTGTAGGTATATCTATATCTATATGTATATATCTATATGTATATATGAAGCCTCAGACCACCGACCTACTGTTACAGGGTGAAGAACCACTTGGCCACCAGGGTCAGCTTTGCCCTTTTCCCCAATGTAGTGCAAATGATGGAATTTACCCCTTCTCCACTGTTGTGCGATCTTGGAGTTGGTATATATAATTAGCAGGGGGTATGGGGGGTGCAGCCCCCGCATGAAAAATGTTTTCAGTATTTTGAGAGTCAGCTTTTAGCTTTTCAGTCTTCTGAAGTAGACCCGTTTACACACACACGCATACAGGTAAGTATTTGTGTGAGAGTATATGTATATGTGTATACATTTATACCAACTTTTGCAAATCTTAAGCACCATAATACAAACCTTGTATGTAAATTTACTATGTCTTATAGTACATTTTATGCTCAGAAACTACAAATAAATTAAAAAGTGTGAACATCATTTTTATATATTTATTAACCAGGTAAGTCCACTTGACTCGTGTCTTTTTTCACAGGGTGACCCAGAAATACTAACCAGGTACCCTAGTATAGTTCTAGTATCCTAAGTTAGCGTAACAGCAATAGGTTCACTCAGTAGGAAAACTGAGCCTGGGACAATGAATTCATGATTTCTTTCCAAATACATTTAGTTTCACAGGATCCCAGACTGTTAAACCTTGAAAATAATGTTATACATCTAGATGTTTATACCTCACAGTCATCTGCTATGTTATATATTCATCTCTAAGGGTGAAAAGCAATGGTTATAAGACAAAATCAATTTTGAAAAAAGTATTTTATCTTTTTCTACTATACTGCAAACCTGGAATGAAAAAACAGCTTTCCCAAAGTATTTTAAAATATGTAATATAAGGACTTGTGTTTTGGAAACCTGTCATTATCCCATTAAAATTAAATGAAAATATATCAATTCAAAACATTAGCAAAGTATGTGTTAAGACATGTCTGAATATTATATTTAAAGTCTTTCTCAGCACCAGAAAATTGCTTTAAAGCAGCAGTGCTAATTAACTGGAAAATGTGTCATTATATCATTTTAGATAGCAAGTGTTTCCTACATTCTCACATTGTTTAATGATGTGTGTTTTATAAATTAAACTAGTGTTATAACAACCTTTACAAGTCCGTTAATCTGTGCAGATCTTTAGCGATGACAGTAAATTCAATGATATTTAACATTCTTTTCTGCAGTGCACACATTTCGGCTTTAGAGAACATTTATTGCATTAATAATTTAGCTGAATTAAGTTGCACTAGCTGATTTCTAATAGCCAGTTTTTGAAACTCCAATTATTTATTTGTTTCTATTATTCTGTACTTGACAAAGGATGGACAGTTCCTGAGACAATCAAAGGAATCCATCCCAAAGTTAATCCTCTCATAGTCAGAAATGAGATTGTTTTGAATAGTTTTAAATGCCATGTTATTTAAACATACCATTTTAATGGCACTGATTGATAGCACCATGGTAGCAGAGACTTCAGTTCACAGAGGCAGCAGTTTATGGCTGAGATATTTTTTTAATTCATGCATAATTTTTATGTGCCAAGCATAGCACAACTGGCACTTTCAAGGATGAATTGATATTGCTTACTGTAGACAAAGCTCTCAGAATGGGAAAATGTATATAATGCATACATGAACATGGGAAAGGGAGTACATATATGTACACCCACTTAAATATATTCTTTGCATTTAACAAATCATTTTAGACAATGTATAGTTTGGAAACAAATTCACTGGGAAAGAGTTAAGTATTTCTGAGTGTGTTCATATCGTTATGAATATATGCCAGTTATAGTTCTGTCCTTGTGGAAAAGGTGTCATGCAGAATGTAAATCTATATACTCCATGAACCCTGGATTTATTCCTGCTGTACTGTGTGTGTTATCCATTAGTTTATAGCAGTGTAAGTGCTGCTATCCAGCTGTATAAACAGCATTATGGGACAGTAATAGGAATAAATGTAGTGGCAAGTTTCTTACATACTGTTCTTTGAACTTCTTTACATAATGCAGTGAACTGTATCTGATAGTAAGGAATTGTGGCTACAGTATTCTTCATATATATTATCCTTTCATGCATCTTATATTTTAATTTGTTTACTGTCCTAACTTTTCATGCTTTTATACCACCCAGACATATAAGAGTACATAAAGTTGATTATGCTATAAAATCCATTATGATACATTGGTTGGCGCACAAGTGAATAATTTCTGACTTGGATGCAGTTTGGGAAAGGCATGACTGTTTGTTTCATAGACTTATTACAGCAGAGTGCGCCTCCGGGCATTTCTGCAGTTACCTCCTACTGACACTTCTAGGCATCAAATATTGCTTGTTCATATTTTCATTAATAATTCCAAACCCATGCTACATACAAGTTATCAGAATTTTTTTATCTTAAAGCATACATGATGGCAAAAACAATTGTATTCATATTTGACTTCTCTCTAATGCAGTTAAAGAAATACAGAATATTATTTGTATACTGTTTATTTGTATTGTAATAATATTCATATTGCTCTAAATATCTCAACATTCAGGTAACACAGACAGAACTGCATAACCTCATACGAAAGCTCACAGCTGTATGAAAACAATCCTGCTGGCAGTATCTGTCTTGACTGATTGGTTACCGAGATATCATAAGCAGACAGTATTACAAAATTTATATTTACTGCCTTTATTTTGGCCTATAAAATCCAGTTTAAAGCACCAAACTGTATGAATGCTTAGATTAACTTATCCTGAATAGTTTGTTATTTACAGTTTGCTAGTAACAATTGTGGTTCCAGAGACATGAATATTTGAACTGTAAGGTGATAATTAATTATTTTAAAGGCTCAAGCTGTACCCACTAGAAGTTAAAAGTACACACTCAAAAGAGCTGTGCTGGAGAGAATGAAAGACGAGCAGCATCATTTTATAAATACTGCATAGCAGTTACTCTAGTGTGTTTAAAAAATGGGTGGTAACGTTCTTCAAGCAACTGGCTGTGAAGTATCCTGCTGATATTTCTACCAATACATTTTATTCATCAACTGCTCTGCTATATTGTTCTCAACACCAGCTATATTACAAACATCAAATGTTTCACCAGCCAGTCTCTGTACTCCAGTAACAATATCTGCTACTACAGCAGTTTCTCATTTATACTGGATAAGGCCCATTCAAACATTGATATTTGTAAAGGAAAACTAAAGTCAGCCATTAATTGCAATATATAATGCAAAGTACATATATATATATATATATATATATATATATATATATATATATATATATATATATATATATATATATATATATATTTATATATATATATGTATATATATTTATAAACACAATATGCATGTGTGTGTGTGTATGTGTACCATTACCAGTACAGTCTGATAGAAAGTCTGCCACTTACAAATAAATTGATATCATGATTGCTTTTCTACCTATAGCATGTAAATAACTGCTATACAACTAGTGTCTTTTTTGGCTAACATTTTTATTTTTGTACTCACTATGGACTGATTGACTAACTTTCTGGCTGTCTTCTTCTTCTGCTACACTTTGCTATCCTGATACATATTTTTGTAATATTTGTCATGCCAGAGGATCTCTTCATTAGCCCAATCTATATAATAGAGCCACCACTTGAAGGTTAGTACCTGTTAGATGCTTTAAGATGAAATCTTCTGCTCTCCCTACAGGGCATTATGTACTTTGCAGAGATATTGCACTTCAGATATATGCATGTGTGCTGGAAGCAAAGTGTCTATACTGTATCTGGTAAGCGAGGTTGGTGGCTAAGTAGATTAGTAGTTCACCCCTCCCAGTCTTAAACTAGGACCATCTACACCTATTTAACCATGAACCTAGCAGCTTTTCACAGTCATGAGTGATCAGGCTACTAGCTGCTTAAACCCCCACCTCCAAACCTGTATCTTCAGCTTCCATTGCAGGAATCAAACACAAGGGCTCTGGTAGAGCAGCTGGGAATAATTTCTCCATACCATGGGTGCCATATAGTTTAGTGTTTTCAGTTTATGAGTTATATCTTTATTGCCTCCTGAACATTATTATTGAAACATTGGCTTGGTTCAGGGATGAGACATGAGTCTTGGTGAAACAATATCATGGATATATAAGTGACATATGTCATTGTCTTGTCATTGTTAACAGCTGAACAGGTAGCACACTTACCTCTAATGCTAAAAGATCACAGCATTCTGAGTTCTGTTCCTACATCCTATGCTTAAAATCATTTTGTATTACTACTCACAATGCAATGCACCATAAAAGGAGGTGTGTGTGTGTGTGTGTGTGTGTGTGTGTGTGTGTGTGTGTGTGTGTCTGTGTGTCTGTGTGTGTGTCTGTGTGTGTGTGTGTGTGTGTGTGTGTGTGTGTGTGTGTGTGTGTGTGTGTGTGTGTGTGTGTGTGTGTGTCTGTGTGTGTGTGTGTCTGTGTGTGTGTGTGTGTTGTGTGTGTGTGTGTGTGTGTGTGTGTCTGTGTGTGTGTGTGTGTGTGTGTGTGTGTGTGTGTGTGTGTGTGTCTGTGTGCGCGTGTGTGTGTGTGTGTGTGTCTGTGTGTGTGTGTGTGTGTGTGTGTGTCTGTGTGTGTGTGTGTATGTGCGTGTGTGTGTGTGTGTGTGTGTGTCTGTGTGTGTGTGTGTGTGTGTTTGTGTGTGTCTGTGTGTGTGTGTGTGTGTGTGTGTGTGTGTGTGTGTGTGTGTGTGTGTGTGATTGTGTGTCTGTGTCTGTGTCTGTGTCTGCGTCTGTGTCTGTGTCTGTGTGTTCGGTCCTTTGAATGGGATATCAAGCGAAGTCTCATTTGCCTGAGTTAGCGGTACTTTGATATAAAAGATTGCACGGTACTTAATCGAAATCATAGGGGGGTCTTATTTTCATTCTCTATATGCACAGTTTGTAACACAAAATTAAAATATCATTAATCTACCATTTTATGTATATGAATATGTACATATACATCCAAAACATTCCAGAGAAACACATGATCAGAAACAATAGAGCATATACAACTAGCACAATGTTTTCACTTATTACTTTCATTATGTAATGCACCTTCTTTAATACATTACTTCTAATATATATGTCCAAATGCATCAGAATGTACCCTTCAAGGCAATTTTTCACAAATATTTACTGACACTCCTCTAAAGATAGAAGGATTTTGTGCACACTCAGGTTTTTAAATTTATAGCCTGCATCCCCATGTTCTCCTCACAAAAATTGAATACCACAGTTTAATATTCTCAAAGGTTAATAGTCCTCTAGAAATATCTACAAGCAAAAATTCACTGTGGTTATTTTCTCCATCCACCAGCCGCTATGCCTTAATCATTCCCTTTATAGGTTCATAGGTGACTACTCTGCTAATGGCACAAGAGTCTTTCCAATCCTAGCCAATAATACCCAGATATGACAGTGTTATATCTTAATTCCCCAGATATGGGATGGGTAGTATCAGGGTAGTGGATCTTTCAGGGATGGAGCCCTGAGTCATTTTACAGATTTCTTCTGTCTATAAGGGACATGGTGAGTACCCCGAGTGGGAATGTATGGTTCTCCATCCATTTATCTGAATTCTTTCTGAAGAGAGTGAAGTATATTCCATAGATGATGTAGCCTTTGTAATACGTGTCTGTCTCTCCAGCAAGTTCTTTTAGAGTCACAAGTAAGTTTCAGGTCCATGGAATATGTAACCCTTGTATAACTTTTTTTTTGTGAATATGTAACATTTTCATCAGGGCTGGATCAGAGAATGGCTTGTAAGTGAGGCATAAGTCACTTATCTATAAATGATATGAGATGGAGTAAATGGATAGGGCCTTTAGTTAGTCTGCATTAGACATGTGTCTTATTCTTTGTATTTCTTTAGTGATAAAACTCAGGGGCCACTCCAACTGGTGTGCCTGGTTAGGTACATGAAGAAGGGAGCATTGTACTCAGTTATGGGCCTGATGAGGGCTAAGTGCAATGGCACTATGACTTCCTTTGACCTTGATGCCATGCCTTTATTTATAAGTCTAGCCACACAAAAGGATTTCCTCCCTCAGTAGCTACCTGGTCATCAAAGTTTAGGTTACTATCTATCTGTGTTCCTAGGTCCTTGACCACTGGGTCTACTTTTAGGGATGTGCTATCAGTATTATAATTTGCAGGAACATCTGATTTACCAAAGGGTATGATTAAACATTTTTAGCATTTAGTCTCAGACCATGGTTTTGGCACCAGTCTTTTGTCATTTTTAGGCCTGTATGTAGGATGTCAACATCATTTGGGGATTACTTCCAGCTTACACTTGTCGATGAACTTGGTGAGACAGAGGCCCCCCAACATTAACCTTCCCTTCAGAGAAGTATATACCAAACAGGAGGTGTTGCAACATTAAGCCTGTAGAGACACTGCTAGTAACAGTTTTTTTATTGAAAGTGGATTCACCTATCTGGACAACGTGTGTCCTGTCAGTAAGCCAGTTTGCTTATCCACCTGACAATGTAGGGATTTATGTTTAATGCAGTCAGTTTATTTATGATCCTGGAGTGAGGGATTGTGTCGAAACCTATTGCCAGGTCTAGATAAGTGTTGTCTACCATTTTACCATGATCCATGGTCCTGCTGACTTTCTTGAAGAAGTCCACCAGATTGAGCAGGTAAGACCTCCCTTTGACAAAGCCAAATTAGGTCAGCTCCAGTGTCTGCAGATTTCCTGTGTCGTTATAGATCAGGTCCAAGATGCTTTTCTCCATGGCCTTGCAGATAAGACTGGTCAAGCTTATGGAAGAAGACAGGAATAAACTTTTTATTTTCTACATGCTTGTTACCCCCCCCCCCCCCCCACACACACACACACACATACACAAACATGCACAGCATGGAGTGAAATCAGTTGAGGAAGTTCATACATTGCTTTGTCATCAATATCAGACTGTGTCATACCACAAACCACCTCATTCTTGATTGCATTTTATTAGCCCCCGGCCTTCAGAAGAGGTTTCCATGCAAATATGTCTAAACCTTCCATCTAAAAGACAAAAACTTGCAAATGGCTGATTATATCACTTCCTTTCCTCAGCCATCATGCCAGGGCTAATGATACAACATAAACGATTTCCCTCTGTATCTTAACGCCAGTTTACAAAAGACACATTTACTGGCAGTAATATCTGTATAAGCTGAACCACAAAGAAAGGAGGTAGTCTGCCAAAAAAGCCAATAACCACAAAAAAAGATACAATAGCACACTGAGGTCCAGTCACGAATACAAGAACGGCCACACAATAAAGCCCGAAGGTCGCTCACTTTATTAAACCCACTAATGTTCAAAATATGCACTGCATTTTCATCTTAAACATACAAAGACTTCTTAGATGTATAATTCACAAGCAACATTTACATACACATTTTTATATACATTTTTTTTATTTTTAAATGGGCATTAATGATTGTTATATAGTATTTTATATGATATATCTATATGAATTTATATGTTACTTCCTGTTATTTGATTTAATTATATAAGATATGTTTTTTAAGTTTAATAAAGTTTTTATTAGTGGATTTACAAGAGGGAGGGGGTATATAAGTTACACCAACTTAAACAAGGGGGGAATTCCCCCCAAAAGGGCACCACTGCCAGCACAAGTCACCAACAGTGATTTCCTATGGATGAACTCTGCTTGTCAACAGGTTGAACTTTGGGCAACTGAAGCTTATGCAGTCAATCTTCATCCTCTAGTAGGTTACCATTCCAAATGCTGTAATATACCTTTCATGCAGAGCATAATACTCCCTATCCAGGGTCTACTACAATTGCTCACATGTTATACCTCACAACACACTTGCTGCCATTTGCTTGAAAAGTCAAGTGTTCTAACTCCCATTAGATTATTCTTACTTCCCCATTTAGTCCTCCCAACACCTGACCCTATTTAAGTATACAACCTTACCAGAGCCCTAACGCTAGCCCTAAAACTCCCATCCTGTTCCTAACCTGAGTCCTTGCTCCATAACCCTAAACTCCACTCCCCCCAAAACCTAAAATCCCTGAATACTTCATAAACCTAACCAGTTCTAATGCTTGTGGTACAGATTTCTGAAGCATTACAGAACAAAAGTCAACAAACTGCCCTTTCATTCAGTGCTGAAGTGGACATACAGTTTGAATGAATATTGTCTTTGTGCATTAGCATTCAGTAATAATGTTCTCAGTCAGTCACTTTTTTTACACTTAAGATCAAAATAGATTAGACATTTTAGAATAATTCTGTCTTTTGCAAAGTAGAATAAAGTAAGATTGACATCTTATATTGCTATCAGTTATGTTATCCAGCATAAAATGATGGCAAATAAACATTATTGCTTAAGTCCGCATATATGTTTTCTGCTTTGCAAGAAATAAAATCTAAATAAATATTTGCTGTATAGTGATATTGAATTTGTCATAGCCACTTTTAGTTTATCTTTCAAAGCCCTTGATATGTGCTTCTGTCTATGACAGCTAACAAATTGTTCTCAGTTTTCCAAAATGCACTAAAAATTATGCTACAGATTAAATAACAGGTGATTTTTTTCCCCTTCAGGGAATATTGCAGTGCAGAGTCTGTTCCAAACTGATTTTCATCATTTATAAGTAAAGCTGACATCTCTACAAAGTATATCATTTATCTACAGGTTTCTTTCCTACAAATGTAATGCTCAGATTGCATGAAGCACATAAGCTGCAGGCATAGCTTTGGGGATTTGTTGAAAAACAACTCTGAAAGCATTACACAGGAGCATCATGTACGTAGTGATACCAACTGGAAATATACATGCAGAAGATATTATTTGCAATTAGCTGACTTTGAAAATGTTTTATATATATATATATATATATATATATATATATATATATATATATATGTGTGTGTGTGTGTGTGTGTGTGTATATATATATATATATATATATATATAGCTCCCCTTTATAATCTCAAAATACTGAAATCTCAAATTTCAGTTTCTCAAAACCATAAAGGCGAACGTTCAAAATCACGAACCCCCAAAACTGCGAAATACAAAATCGCAAACATATACACACCACGCACAACACAACACGTACACTAGCCTACCCACACTACATACACAAACAACAGAAATCAACACACCTACAGACATATACAAACACCAACACATCCAACTCTTACACACTCATACTTTCACCTGCTTACCCTATCCCACACGTACAAATTACAAACACACTCACATACATTCAAACTCCCACCCAAAACCCTTACAAAACACTCACTTACCTTAAATTGCACCTAAATTCACACACAACACCATAACACTTTTTCCTTGTTTTTCAGCCTGCCAGCTGCTCTGCATTTGAGATTGTGGTACAGAGGTGTCTGGGAATTTGCCCTTTCCCTTTTCTCCACTAGTTTTATGATCTTGGATTTTATACATATAATTAGTGACAGGTGCAGGTCTGGTTTGCCCCTTTGAGCTTTTTATATTTATTTATTTTTTTATCTTTGTAGATTTGCTCATAAAAATTGATCTTTCTGTATTTGCTGTTTGGTGTATTCGATGTTTCATTAGACAATCATTATGTATGTGCATACACATATATAAACTATTATCTGCTGTTGTGTGTTGTAGGATTAGTTCTCATTAACAACAAGGTAATAGTAATATTATAAGGTAGCAATAGTACCTATTAAGTAATAGTTTATGTTTAAAGAGCTTGGTTCAAGATGATTGGTAATATTAAGGGACACTTCCAGTTAAAAATGAGTATGCTAATTGATGAAGGTGAGAGTGAACTAACAAGCAGAAGATATGAAGAAAACCTGGCAGAATATTCAGAACTATACAAAAAGGGATCCCATCATCACTGACACATATGATGGTGTGTTCTCTGATCTGATGTCAGACATCCTGGAGAGTGAGATTAAATGGGCCATAGAATGCCTTGTAGATAACAAGGCTGCAGGACATGATGGGATTCAAGATTAATTATTTAAATTTCTGCAAAATGATGCTGTTTCAGTACTGCATGGAATTTGCCAGCAAATTTGGAAAACAGGACAGTGGCCACTGGATTGAAAAAGGTCAGTTTATATTCCAATCCTATAAAAAGGCAGTGCTAAGGAATGCTGACATTATCATGCAGTTGCAATGAATTCAGATAAAAAGGTGATGAATGCTGACATTATCATGCAGTTGCACTGAATTCACATAAAAAGGTGATGCTAAGGAATGCTGGCATTATCATGCACTGGAACTGAAGTCACATAAAAGTGATGCTAAGGAATGCTGACATTATCATGCAGTTGCACTGAATTCACATAAAAGTAATGCTAAGGAATGCTGACGTTATCATGCAGTTGCACTGAATTCACATTAAAAGGTGATGCTAAGGAATGCTGACATTATCATGCACTGGAACTGAATTCACATAAAAGTGATGCTAAGGAATGCTGACATTATCATGCAGTTGCACTGAATTCACATAAAAGTAATGCTAAGGAATGCTGACATTATCATGCAGTTGCACTGAATTCACATAAAAAAGGTGATGGTAAGGAATGCTGACATTATCATGCAGTTGCACTGAATTCACATAAAAAAGGTGATGCTAAGGAATGCTGACATTATCATGCAGTTGCACTGAATTCACATAAAAAAGGTGATGCTAAGGAATGCTGGACAGTATCATGCAGTTGCACTGAATTCACATAAAAAGGTGATGCTAAGGAATGCTGACATTATCATGCAGTTGCACTGGATTCACATTCTAACCAGACAATTCTCATACTCCTGCAAGCTAGGCTCCAGCAATATATGGATCAAGATTTGCTAGATGTAGAAGTTGTTTTTAGAAGTGGTAAAGGCATAAGAGAGCAAATTGCCAACATCCAGTGGATAATGTAAAAAGCAAGGAAGTTTCACATTTTTTTTCTAATTTATTAACTAAGAAATCCAAAAAAAATGAACCACACGCCAATAAAAAACACAACCAAGGCGGTGATGAACAGAATCAGGCAACTAGATACTGAAAACTTTTGTTTAATCCCAACAATAGTCAAACAAATAAAAACAGACAAAATCCACTTCCAATAATGTTAAGCACGCTTTCACTTTGCCAAATACAAAGCTTCATCAGAAAAATAGTCTTGTAAAACTAAGGTGCTTAAATATATTTATGCTGTAATGTATTAATTGAATAATTACTTAATTTTCTTAGAAAATTGAAATTTCTTAAAATTACAGTCCTTATAACATGTATATATATATATATATATATATATATATATATATATATATATATATATATATATATATATATATATATAAAACCATGCTATGGATTATTAAAACAGTCGATAGTCACTTCAACAGTATACACACCCATTAGTGTAATAAACATTAAAATACAGATGTTATTCTAAACCTGTAATAACAATAGATGTTATAAATAAATAAATAAATAGATTTCATCTATTAAAACATATTAATACATATTAATACAAGTAAATACCCAATTAAAAAAGTTGAAACACAAATAATTGGAATAATGAACATGAATGCATAAATGCTGTTAAGTACTTTAACTATTACCCAAGGTAAATATAAAAGACAGCCTAAATATACCCAAAAAACATGCACAGAGTCCTCCTAAAACATAAACACTTAATAGACATGCTGTATCACCTAAAAGAAAATGTGTATAAATGTCTATAAACACCTCAAGCACATTGAATGTTAGCAAATCATACCGTAGCCTGTCGTAACTTTAATACGCTGCTTATACTAATATTATCTTTCAAGCCAGGGGGTCTACTGGCATCAGTTTTTAGCTGCCAAAATAATTCTCGAAACTCGACCCTAGACTCCCAACTACCTCCCCGGGGGTCACTGCCTACTTGTTCTAACACAGCAAATTTTATTTTCATGTTATTAAAAAATAATGAGTGTTTATAGAAGGCAGTTGATTCTTTTTCTTTACTAATTTCATAAAAATGTTCATAAATTCTTTTTCTAAGGGTACGTGTGGTTTTCCCTATATAAAAACTATTACAGCTTAAACATATACCAATATATACAATTCCTCTTGTACCACAATTATAATATTTCGATGCTGTAAACCTAATACCTCCAGAAGGGATCTGAATATCCTGCTGTTGTAAAATAAATTCACACTGATGACATACACCACATTTAAAGGTACCCCTTTTGGATCTAACATTGTCATTGTGAAAGTCATTCCTATCAAATATGTCCTTTAAATTCATTCCTCTTCTCCTAATAAAGGAAGGTTGCTCAGGAATATATTTCCCCATCTCATTATTAGCTTTAAGTAAAGGCCAGTATTTTTTAATAATTTCTTCCACTTGCCCAGATGTAGCTGAAAATGTTTGTGTAAATGTTTGATTATACTGTACATTATTTTCACTTTCTGGGATACAGACTCCCTCACACAGTCCAATGAGTGGAAAAAACTTCCTTTCCCTATTATCAGTTACCTCATTCACCAAACCGTGTATCAAAGAGTCGGGGTAGCCTCTTTCCAGGAACAAACAACTAATATATTTAACCTCATCTAAAAATATCATATCTTCACTGGTCATTCTAGAGGCCCTTATAAACTGGCCTTTAACAATTCCTTTCTTCTGATAGAAAGGATGTCCGCTCTCAAAATGTAAATACATATTTGAGAAAGTGGCTTTCCTATATAACTTAGAATGGAAACGTTGGTTGCAGTAGTCCTTATATACAGTAACATCTAAATAATTAATCTTTGACTGATCCAGCATGTATGTAAAACTCAGAAATTCTGTGCAATTATTTAAATAATCCATAAATTCCAAAAATAATTCCCTGGACCCTTTCCAAAATATACAGATATCATCCAGAAAATGGGTATAAAATGTAATGTATTTCTGCCAAACAGAATTAAAAATAAACTTTTGCTCCCAGAAATACAAAACACAATTGGCATATATGGGGGCACATGCTGCCCCCATTGCAACACCCTTTCTTTGCTGATAAAACTCACTATTGAAATACACAAAATTATTCTTCAAAATAGTCTCCATAAAATTTAAAATCAAATTAACCATATTACCATAAAAAACGGTATTAAAACATAAGATTTTAATATGTATTAATATGTTTTACTAGATGAAATCTATTTATTTATTTATTTATAACATCTATTGTTATTACAGGTTTAGAATAACATCTGTATTTTTAATGTTTATTACACCAATGGGTGTGTATACTGTTGAATTGACTATTGACTGTTTTAATAATCCATAGCATGGTTATATATATACATGTTATAAGGACTGTCATTTTAAGAAATTTCAATTTTCTAAGAAAATTAAGTAATTATTCAATTAATACATTACAGCATAAATATATTTAAGCACCTTAGTTTTACAAGACTATTGTTCTGATGAAGCTTTGTATTTGGCAAAGTGAAAGCGTGCTTAACGTTATTGGAAGTGGATTTTGTCTGTTTTTATTCATTTGACTATTGTTGGGATTAAACAAAGGTTTTCAGTATCTAGTTGCCTGATTCTGTTCATCACTGCCTTGGTTTTGTTTTTTATTTACTAATTTATTAACTACTTTAAAGCCTTTAACTGAGTCAACCATAACAAACTGTGGCAAGTTCTTAGAAAAATGAGGATATCAAGTCACATTATTTGCCTTCTGAGGAATCAGTATGCAAAACAAAAAGCAGCAGTTAGATCTAACTATGGAACAACTGACTGTTTCAAATCTGGAAAAGGAGTACAAGACTATATATTGTCAAGAACCTCGATGAAGATGATCCCACTTGTCATCGATCAGGTCCCAGAAATCACCACTCATTCGAGTTGAAATAAATGAATCAGCAGGCTTTAACAGCAGCAATGAAAAATAAAAAACGTTTAGTACATACAAGCAATACAACTCTAACAGCATATACTTTCATCCTAACTTTCATCCTACTAAATATAGGACTTCATCAGAACTGAACAAACTCATTAAACCTTGCCCTATATACAATAATATCTCCACAATCAACCAATTACATAAAAAAGTTAATAAAACCTACTGATCTAAGTTTAATTTAAAGGCACAATGTAACCATTTTATCTAAATTAACTACTTGTAATAATAAAATTTCATAAAATGCCATAAGAATGTTAAAAAACAATAATAATTCATATGTATAAATATATGTTCTAAAAATATTCATCTAAAAGTCATTATATTATATATAAGGATCTTACAAAATAAGCTTATTTAATAGACAAAGTTTATAGTTATTATATCTCATGATTATTAATAATGAAAACATTGTCAGTGATTTAAATAAACTGACTCAAAAATTAAATGATGTTATTAAACAGGACTTGGTATTCACTGTTAACAAACAGGAATATTTATAAATGCGGGTTAACAAGTTGAGAAAAATATAGAAAGGAAAAAAAAGATAGGGGTATTCTTGAGTATAAAAACAATACTGCTAACATTGTTCCTAGAGTTCCCAGTAGGAAAACTGGATTACCACCACTGAATGTGAATGGGGAGCAGGTGGGTTTTGAAGGTTTTACAACAACATGGAGGATAGTAATGTAGATGGTCAAACTTATACCTTTGACCCTTTAAGAATTCTGGGTACTCAGGAAATCCGAGAGGATTGCCTCCCGGGTCATTTTGAAAGGAGGAGTATGGGAAGTTTTATCTGAACAGACATTATCAGGACCCCAATACATACCATCACAACCGACCAAAGGCAGAGGGAAGAAAAGATGTTAATCATCTCTAGTGTAATTATTGGCATCAATTCTGAGTACGATGGAATATTGCTTTGCTATAATGATTTAAAGATATTTGATTATAGTATTTAGGTAATAACTTAAATCATTTTCATCTTTTTTTTAAAAAATGTTTTACTTACATGCCTAGCAGGAATATGAACTTAATTGATGTAAAAGTGTATACAAAGAAGCCATCCAATCTGATGGGAAAGGAAGGTACAATATGCCCAAATTTAAGAAGAAAGGTATATATAATCCACGCACCTACCCACTTATCAATGCTTTTGAAAAGGCTTGTGAGCAGGATATATACCAATTGTTTGCTAATCATTCATTCCCTATGGGGTTTCAGAAATTTGAGACACAACAACATTGTTTTACTGGAGTCCCTTATGAACAATCGAGACATCCATATTATGAGACCTGATAAGGGGGGTGGGGGTTAGCTATTT
This sequence comes from Protopterus annectens, assembly GCF_019279795.1. NCBI lineage: Eukaryota > Metazoa > Chordata > Ceratodontiformes > Protopteridae > Protopterus > Protopterus annectens. Next base: position 499,332,011 of record NC_056747.1, on the reverse strand, counting down.
ATGAACCCATTGATTATGTGGGTCAAATGTTTAGTATCTTACAGGTTGAGAGTGCATACACAGTTATTTCATGCAATGAGGTCAACATTGCATGCAAAATGATTGATTTATTTTTGGATGACATCTGTTCTCAAGGGATTATTGCAACCTAACTACAAGATTTTCTTTCTAACCCAACACCAAGAATACTCACCATCTTTGGAATTTAAAAAGTTCACAAAAGGATTACAAATCCACCTCTGAGATCATTTGTATCGGCCCAAGGTTCAAAGATCTGTCCTTTAGGTGTTTACATTGATAGATTATTAAAACCTTTTTACCATAAATCCCCACACATATTACATGACATGGACATTTTAAAACATATTACCCAAGAATTGTGGTCTAACATTTTTTATGTTCACTAGCTATCTTTCATTAATTTTAACTTATTATTTTTTTTATTCTGGATAAAGTCTCTCCATTGGAAAAAAGGTTGTTGTTGTGTCTTTCGGCTTTTCCCAGTTAAGGGTCACCACAGCGGAACTTCGGTCCACTAATGATTGGTAGTTGATTTTTACGTGCCGAGTTATCAGCCCTGATGCACAACCTTTAACAAAGGTACGCCCATTCACGCATGTCTCCATGCAGAAGACGGTCTAGCTGAGAATCGAACCTGACAGCGTCTTACTGTGAGGCGACAATGCTACCGCAGCACCACCATTGGAAAAAAGGTGGAGATTGGAAATTCACTTTAGAATACAGATAACTGTGGTGGCAGTTGTTGGAGGCTACTTTATTCCCTGGGCTAAATGATAATGTTAGTTTAAGCAGTGTCTTAAAACTACTGTCAAATAAGTTATGATGTTTTTCAAAACACTTTATATATATATATATATATATATATATATATATATATATATATATATATATATATATATATATACATATCTGTGTGTGTGTGTGTATATATATATATATATATATATATATATATATATACACACACACACATACACACACAAACACACACACACACATACACAGACACACATTTTGTATAGATATTAATAGAATATGTTGTATTGTTTTGTACTTTGGTGTTCAATATATATATATATATATATATATATATATATATATATATATTCATATACACACACACACACACACACACACACACACACATACCTTTAAATGATCAGTTAGTCATTTTTTTTAGAAGGAATCTGGTATTTAATTGGGGTATAAATTATTAATTGGCTGATAATGCTTTTATTGTGATGATGTCCATGTTGGTGGGATGAAAGTGCTTAATAATAAAAGTGTGTGCTTTCACATACTGGTTGTTACTGTGTTTTCTTGGATATTATTTGTTGTTTTATTGCAATGTGATCTAGTTCTGGTTTGTTTTCTTGTTTTACTAATTTTTATTTTCTTACTAGTGTTGTAATCATCCTTTTTACCCATATACCTACAAGGGAAGGGTTGGAATTGTTCAATGAAGCATTAATTATTTCTGATTTTCTAGATCCTTTAGAGATTTCCTTCAATATGAATTTAATGGAATTAGTACTTGACAATTATCTTATTTTTTTGAAGGTGAGGTATATAAACAAATTAGAGCAGTAGCTATGGGTGCTTCTTGTCCCCCTTGTTATGCAAATATGGTTATGTGGACTTTTACTGCTCCATTTTTCATATATTGCAAGACATACCTGAGATTCCTTGATGATTTATTTATTATTTGGAATGAAACCTTGGAACAATTGAATTTGTTCATTGAGTATTTGAACCAAACTACTTCCTTTCTGAAATGTATAAGTACTTACAATGCAGACAGTATGAACTACTTGGATACTGTCTTATTTAAGAGTGATGATTGTTTTAAGTCATGTATATATAGAAAGCCAACTTTTTCAAATACTTATTTGCCATTTGAGAGCTTTCATCCTTTTCTAATGAACCAGAATATAGTTAAGGCTCCAGTGGTTAAGGTAGCCAGAATGACTTCTAATAAAGAAAGATTGGTGTCAGAGATAAGGAAAGTGGAAGAAATGTTTATAAATAGAGTTATTCATTATCACTGGTGAAGGATATTAGTAGTGAAATATATGAAGGATGGGGTAAAAAACATATACTCCATTTATGAAAAGGTTTAATGACTCACTACAAGTCTTTGGAAAAACAAGAACACAATAGTGTTTTTGATTCAAATGTTCAAAACAAACATGAGCATGCCTTTCTTTATTCCTTATAATACAGGCATTGATAAGTAATGAGGTGTTATACACGATTTTAGGTACTTCACCTAATTTTGTATTTAAAACATTGGCCAATTTCAAAAAAGTCTTTGAGTCTCGGGTTGAATGCAGTCTAACCTGTATGAATTTTACCGGAATTACTAGGCACACTAAATGTTGTGGCAGGTGTGGGAAATGCCATTTTATTATGAAAGATGCTGAGTTTACATTGGATAATAGCTTAAAGCAACACATTAAACACACAGTAGGTAATTGCAATAGTAGTGGATTGGTTTACATTGCAAGGTGTGAGACCTGCCCAACCCTTTATATTGGAAAGATGGAGAGTAGGTTGAAAAAAGAATATATGAACACATTTATACTATACAAAAAAGTAACTCCAATAGTGCTCTATGCAAACTTTCTACAGAATGTGTTAATTTTAAGAAGTTTATGTTTAGTGTATTAGAAGTGGTTCCCCGAGATCTCAGGGGTGCATCATGGGAGTCAAGAACTGAATACAGGATCTTTGTTGTATATAGAACTGCAGGCCACAGAATACCATGAAATTAATGATTCTGTCTCTATAGCTCTGGTTTTAAAGTTGAGTGGCAAAACTTTGGCTACTCTTTAAACAGCACCATTATTTGTTACTTTTAACTATATATACTGAATACTTTTACAATTTGTCATCTATTCATGCACCATAAGTTTTGCTTACTTTACAATTCTGGCTTTTTAAAAATCTGCATTTGTTAAAAAGGGCTTTTTTGCGACTTTTTAATATCCTTATATAGTATAATGAATTTTAGATTAATATAACAAATGAAGTTTGGCAACAAACTAAGTTGTCCCGGGACATTTTCATGGGGGGGGGGTTAGGTTAATATTAGGGGGGTTAAGTGGGTTGGGGAGGTGAAAGGTTTAAGTGGAGGCAGGGATGGTTGAGAGGAAATGAGATTATGATGGGGAGGGGCTTAAGAGGTTTAGTCTAGTGTAGTTGGGTTAAGCAATCACATTTTGGCGTGAACTTGCTACAATGCAAGTTCATGTCCGAGACGACCTTAGGTTACTGTTGCAGTGGTCAGGTAGGCCTTATGGCAGGGAAGACTAACTAACCTTACCTACCCAAAGTTGAGGTAGGTGCTAGTATTTGTTTGTTGTTTACCACAGTGTCCTTGTCTGTGGATTGTTAGATTGCTAGGTGGTCTGTTTTGAAGGGTTTATGGTTAAGGACTGTGGGGGTGGTTGCCGTAGTCTGAAGATCCTAATGTTAGGCTTTGGTTAACAACATGGTTGGTTGATGGCTACAGTAGTAGGGTGGGTAGTGGTAGGCTGTTTTTCATTTCATCTGGTTTGGCTAGCCCCCCCCCCACTTTTTTGTTTTGTCCATATCTTTAATTTTCCCTATTGACATTGATGATGCTGTGCATAATGGGGTGAATTGGAGGTGTGTTTTTTTGGTTTGGAAGGACGTTTGTGTCACCGGATGGTATCTCGTACACTCTGGTAGCGGGGCTTTGCTCACTGGACTCACAGGCTACATTTTCTGGTGTATTGCGGGCTCTCAGCATGATATCACTCACTGCCCATGTGCATCACCATTTACTCAAGTATAGCTGGGTTGCCTCATTCTAGGAAACTCCGCTATGGTCGGGATAAGTTTCAATGTGCAGAGTGTAAATTGAGAGTTAAACGTTTGTGTCACCGGATGGTATCTCATACACTCTGGTAGCTGGGCTGTGCTCACTGGACTCACAGGCTACATTTTGTGGTGTTTCGTGGGCTCTCAGAGTGATATCACACACTGCCCATACGCATCACCATTTAGTCAAGTATAGCTGGGTTGCCTCATTGTAGGAAACTCCGCTGTGTAAAAAGAAAAAAAAAAAAAAAAAGGTAAGTTTCAGTGTGCAGAGTGTAAATTGAGAGTTAAAGCCATGTATAAACTTTCTCTGGTATACTTCTTGGCCATTGCATGTTGTTGAGGGTTTCGTTAGCTTCCGATTAAGATGCTGGAATTATCATTGCTGGAGAAGGATGGGCATTGTGTTTGTTGGAGAGTGACCTTGCACTGTTAGGGTTTCTTTCATGGTGCCCAACACGATGGTGTAGTGGTACATTCCTCTAACTATAGTGCACAGCATCATGGATTTGACACTTAGGACTGTTGTTTTCCACCAGCGCTCTATTCGTGGGAAAAGATTGTATTACCACAGTTTAACTGCGCATGCGCATAGGGGGATACTGGCCCGAGGGGAGCCGTGATTTACTTTAGCCCGTTTTAGCTCTCAACTTTATATTACAAAGAGCCTGCTTCTTGTCAGGTAAACCTAAAGGAGTAAAGATCTTACACATGGCTGGTTATGGGTTTTAGTGGGTCTGAGATATGCTTGGTATTTATTTCGTATTGCACTTTAGCAGGATTCTACAATGTTGGTCTTATGTAGTGGGGAATCTATGAGTAGGGATTCGAAATTGAGTTTAAGCTGATCTGCATTAACTTGAACCTTTAAGATGTTAGTTGGGGTTTTATGTAATTGAGTTTTGTAACTCGGCAAGTTATTTAGAGTGGGTGACAATATGCAGCCAATTACCTTGGGTGTGATTTCAGTAAGTGTACCAGCATTCACTTTATGTGGTCTTTTCTCATGTTACATGGTTGCTTGACTGTGGAGTTAAAGCGGGTAAGGACGAGGGTGTGGGGTTGAAGCCCTCCACATGGGGAGTGAGATACTTTTTCTGTATAAGATGTTTCCGGTAATTATGATTTGACTAGATAAGTTTTCAAAGGGGAGCCACATAGTTTTGTGTGTTTTATGAACTGGCACAGTAATGCTCAACAGTGAAGAAAGCATTTGAGTTTCAGATGTCTCGCCCTGCGGTGAATTGGGCTGTTGGGGGGGGGGGGGTTCGCTCCTAAAACTTTTGGATTTTCAAACGAATCTTAAAGATGATCTGGGGAGTGAAGCCGGCATGTGGTGACATGCATTGGGTTTTGGCCTTTACATATTTAGAGGCAAGCATGGGCCCAGTTTATTTTGTAAATCTTAGTATAGCGCGATCATACCTCTCAACTGCACAGAGTTTGCAGAATGTCCAGATTTTGCCTCATATTTTGGTTCGTATTTCATAAGCTTGTGGTTTGCTGGCAAATTAGTGGAAATAATTAAAGACTGAAGTTTGAAACTCAAATGTCTTTCATGATTTTCTGACTTCATACCCTTGACAAGGTTGCTACTGAGTTAGAGGCACTAAAACACAACAGGGCTTATGGGCTAGGTCATTAACTTGCTTTTGTTAAGGAAGTTTCAGATTCAGTTGCCAGTTATGCCTTCAAGTTTATGCAACCACTCACTTTTCATAACTAGTGTTTGTTGCTTTCCAGATGATTGCAGTACAAACAGCTTTGGGGTGAAGCTGCTAAGATGGCATTATGTTGAAGATGGGGGGGTGTTGCGGGCCATTGTAGGGGCAGCACAGTTGAACAGGGTGCCCCAGTGACACTTAATGTTGGCTTCAGGCACTAGTGGATGCGTGTGCTGAGAACTTACATTTTCTTTTCTTGTGCAGGAGGAGACATAGAATTTTAATGGTTTAGTAATGTTGCAGGTGGTGGTGGGGGCATAGGCTTTTGTAGCCATGTACATAGGGTAGGGGGTTTTGACTAGCTGTCCCATGCATTTAATTGAATTTGTGTATTGTACATGGGTTGGTGTGCGGGTGTGTGTGTGTGTGTGTGTGCGTGTGTGTGTGTGTGTGTGTGTGTGTGTGTGTGTGTGTGTGTGTGGCATTGGTAAATGTATATATGATATATTTCAATAAATATATGTATGTGCATGTGTACATAATATATACACTAGGTGTAAATGTGTATCAGCAGTGTTGCATGTCTGGCAGAATGGCTTGATAGAGACTACTTTTCTGTGGCAGTGTCAAGCAAATTAGTTGGTTATTTAACATGTGGTTGAATGCTCTTAAGGCTTTTTGAGGCTTGGTTTTGTTGTCTGATTCTGGTACTAAGCATCACAGTTAAAGGTAGAGAGTTGAAAGGCTCACGCTTTTGACATTTGGGGGGGCATAGCTTGTTCGTTCATTAATTCAAATTATGGGTCAGATTCAACAGTTTCTGAGGATTAAGCGGCAGAACCTTGTGTGTAGATGAGTGAGAGCTTTACATGACACATAAAATAGCAGCAGGAGAAAGGGAACATATGAACAGTGTGGTTTATGTGGATAGAAAAGTGTTTACAGACTATACAGACATGTATTTTACTTAAGTTTACAGACAAACCTGGACTTTATGCATAAATTAATGTAATGGAGTTTAATTATTATTGGTACTGCTCAAATAAGGAGCAGATAACTTTATTTCCACATTAGGTTGGTTAGTGTGCCTCATTTGGAGATGGAAGGTTAAGAACTAGGCAGATGGTTTTACAATTGACTTATACAGGGCGCTAATGGATGTGGTCTGGATTCAGAAGGTTACCTGGGTTGTGGATATGGATAGGTCCCTTCAGGTGGGGGAGTTTACTTTTAATATACTCTACTGGTAGTTAAATTTATCTTGGGTATTTGATGGGGTCATAGGAAGCATAGCTTCAGTTATGGCTGCTTTGTCATAGAGGGGAGTGGTGGTGGTACATTCCTTCCCAGGTTGGCAGGATGGGCTGTCCTTGTAGATGTCTTGCAATGTGTGTTATGTATTTTGGATGTTTTACAGGTCTTCTTCTTTCTTGCAGATGGGGTCTTGGAACTTGGAATAGGAATTTGGAATAGGTGGGTATAAGGTGGAGCCTTCTCATTCCTATTAGAGGATTTAATTTTGTCCTTTTCTTTGTAGGTGGTGGTGTGCCGAGTTCCAGTGGTGGCAATACAGTGAATTCACAGATGATGGAAGCAGTGGCGAGCAAGGAGGTTACACATGGGGAGCACAAATGGGCAACAGTTATTGATGGAAAATGGGATTTGAGTTGACATTGGTTGGTGACCGGAGGTGAGGGAGCTTGAAAACTTATAGAAGCTGTTGCAGTGGAGGTTTTGGTCACTTGAGTGGTGCACAATGAGATCACAGAAGGACTGCATGACGAGCAGTGGTTCATGCCGTGTCAGAAATGGTTTTGGAAGGTAATGGATGTTGATTTTGGGGATGGTTTTGATTGTGGGAGTGGGGCGCAAGAGGTTAGCTGGTAATCATAAGTCTGTGTTAATGAAGACACAGCAGGGTTGGAGTTTATCAAGGTAGGGTAGGGGCAAGTTGAAGGAGAGCATGTTGAGTCATGGTAATCCAGGGAGAGGATTGTTTAAGGTGAGATTGGGGTTTTCATGGGTGGGGTGGAGTCCAATCATAGGATCAGGGGTACTTTAAGGTCACTGGTTTAGGCCTCTGGTAAACTAGCTATTTTATTTGTATATCTAAAATGGAATCTAGCCAGAATTTTCAATATGGAACTATAAGGAACATGAGTCCTGTAAGCCAGTAAAGTTCAATCCTTGTTTTCTTGGAACCTTGGGTGGTCATATTCACTCATCCAGTTGTTTGAAGCGTATATGGGGGAAGGGCCAGTGAAGTGTTTGACAGGATTCTGGAGTCTGTGCCTAATGGGTGGTATCTTGGGGTGACAAATTTGTCCCTTGAGTAGGTAGTGTTAATGTTACATACCAGGTTAAGGCTTTACAGAATAGCACAAGGATAATTTCACTTGGTGTTTGGGTCAATTTTGTGAGTAGAGTTTTAAGAAGCATGGTAGGTAGGTAACAGGGTCTTGGGTGTGAGACTTGCTACTAGTTGTTTCACTGGGTGCCATCTTGAGTTCAAGGGGTTATAGTTTGTGGTTTTGTTGTGGTTATAGGCTGTTAATACATTCAGGTTGAGCCATGATTTCAGCTTTGAAAGCAGTGGGCTAAATGGGTATGTGTTCTTTTTGTGTGGATGTTCCGGTGTTACAACGGGGTCACAGTAATCCTACTTTATTTAGTTTCATTAGGGTGTGTTTCAGTGATGGCATGGCAAAGGGGTTTATGACGGGATTCTAAGGTGCTTTACAGATGATTGGTACACCAAATGATATTTGGCTTCACCCTTCCCTTTATGGGAAGTGGCTTTAACAATTTTGGGTAGAAGGGAGGGAGAACAGCCTGGTCAGGCTGGTTGGCAGAGAAGAGGGATAGGCTTGCCTTCTTCTGTTCCTCCTCTGATGTCTGGATGTTCATTTCAAGGATCTGGCGAAAGGACATGAGTAGATGGAGGAAGCTTGCTGAATAGATAAGCAAGCTGAGATAAGGATGGTGCTTATTTGGTGGAAGGTAATTCAATGGATGGTGTATGAAGTGAGTTGGGACCGCTGCTTCATAAGTAAAGTAAGTGAGCAGAGGTACGGACCATGCTTGTTGGGCAGAGTGAGTAGGTACGCTGCCCTGATTAACATTACAATGAATGGTGTATGAAGTGAGATGGGATGCTGCTTCATAAGTAAAGTGAGTAGAGTTATGGACGCTGCTTTCTGGGGCAGGGTGAGTAGGTACTCTGCCCTGATTAAAATTACAGGGATGTTATGCTGTATTTAGAATCAATTATATCATGAATAGTTGTAATTAATAAAGTTGGTGATCAAAGCTATGTTATGGAAATTTAATAAAGGTCATCAAATGTCATTTGGTGTGATGTGTGTTATTGAAGGGGACCTGGACAACATATATTTATACATATGAATTTTTATTATTTGGGTTTTAACATTCTTATGGCATTTTATGAAATTTTATTATTATAAGTAGTTAATTTAGACAAAACTATTACATTGTGGGCCGGATTTATGAAAGCTTGCATGGAGTTGTAAAGTAGTGAAAGACATCAAACAGGCAATATGTCTGCCGTGCGATCCAGGAACAGCCGGCAGGGGCGTGCACGAGAGCTGCTAAAGCTACTCTTGCACGGACAGCGTCATGATATGCAAATTAACTCATTTGCTCCTGAAAGCTATGCAAATGAGGTAAATTTGCAATCCAGGAAACACTAACCTGTCTGTGGAAGATTAGTGTTATCTGCAGAAATGTACTCCTTTGGTAATGGTGTACCGTTCTGCAGATAGCTAAACGGAGCTATGACAGCTCCAAATAAAGGATGCATACAGTTGAGGAAGCATGCCAATGGCCAAATATAAGGCCATTGACATTTATAAATGTTTAAAAATATAAAAGTCTAACTTTTTTCCCCCCGATCTCTGATGTTTAAGCATAGCGCAGCACCACACAAACGTGCAGTGCTTTAAAAAACAAGAAAATAATTTAAAAATAGCCAAAAATAGGCATTTTCACTAAAAAGCTTATCCTGCCATGCAGGTGAATGGCAGGCTGAAGACAACATGGCCACTGAGTAGTGGTTGCTAAGGGGGGGGGGAGCTCAGTGTGAAAGATGTAACCATGCATTAGTAGGCAATCCTATGCAAATGAGGATAAGGATAGTGAATCCCAATTTTCCCCAGCATGTGAGCCATGTCCCAACAGTGTAAGAGTAGGAGTAGGTGAGTAGTAGAGTAGAATATAGGTAACATCATGAGGGGGTGTGTCAGAAAGGCTGTAAGCTAATTGGAGCACAGTGGCTTGTGCTTTCCCTGAGTTGCTCTGGATTGCAAGAGGCATGCCTACAGTTGTCCCGTTTGAAAACCTGAAACCAAAGGTACACACTGTTAAAAGATCGGAACTTTCTTGCAAACATGCACACAGTGTGTGCGCGCATTTGTGCTTGTTTGTGCGGTGCTGCCTCAGGCGGAAACAGAAAGGCAAAAGGAAGGAAAAGAAGTAGTAGGAAGTTAACCAAGTAGAACTAACATAGCTGCCAGGTGAAATATATCAGAATCAGCCAATTACATAGGCAGCAGACTATCCCAGCTCAGCCCAGCACTTTAAACTCTGCAAACAGCATTCCCCCCTGTTTTTTCCCAAGAACTCTGCAACAATGCAGTATACAAAGAGGGAAAGCTTAAAAAGCTTAAGTCAGACAAAATGTTAGGGGCTGCTCTTGCTATCATAAACCAACATGTGCAAGGTGCTGAGGGTGGTGATGTTGTGAATGCTGCTGAGCAACCCACAGTGAGGAGACTGAGAAGAGTGTACAGACCCAGGGTAACCTACCAGGGGCTACATGAGCTGGAAATAGGGGAGTGCTATAGGGTGGACAGAGATCTCCTGCAGCAAATTGTTGAGCTGTGCCGGTCACGCCTCACACACAGAACCAACAGAGGGGAACCCATACCAGTGGATACCAAGGTATGTGTTGACATAAGAATACTAGCTACAGGTACCTTCCAGAGACCAACTGTGATATGATGGGGATTTCACAGGCATCAGCATCCAGGGTACTCTACCAGTTCCTGGATGCCATGTCAGCACATGTCGGTGACCACGTATATTTCCCCAATTCCCATGAGGTATTGGCCAGCAATATGCATCTTTTCCACAAAATAGCAGAATACCCTGAGGTAGTGGGTGCAATAGACTGTACACACATATATGCATCAAAGCACCACCCGGTGAGCGGGGTGGGGTCTACATCAACCACAGGGGCTTCCCCTCCATCAACTGCCAGGTCATTTGCAATGCCCAGGGCATAATAATGAATGTGTGTGCTGGCTGCCCTGGAAGCTATCACGATTCCCACATCTGGCATCTGACACAGCTGTACCAGAGATTTGCCAGTGGGGACATCCCTGATAGTCACCTAGTGGGGGATGCTGGATACGCACTGGAGCCGTGGCTGATGACACCCATCAGAAATGCACACACACCTGAACAAGAACTCCATAATGAGACACACGCACAAACAAGAAACATAATTGAGCATGTGTTTGGGATGCTCAAGTCATGGTTCCGGTGCCTGGACACATCTGGTGGAGCCTTGCATTACTCACCAACTACATGTACCCAAATTGTTATGGTATGTGCCATGCTACACAATATGATCCTGCGGAAACAGCTGCAACAGCCCCCCATCATTGCCAAGGCCTGCACAGGCACAGCATGACTCGGAGGAGGAACAACCTGAGCCTGCCCCAGTAAGCAGAAGGAGGCATGCCCAGTATGCCCTGGTCTTGGCAAAGAGGCAACGCATAGCACATGCACTGACTCAGTAGGAACCCTGGAAATAACACCTCTTTCTGACTCGCACATGCAGTAAAAGGGATGCCTAACTTGACACTACCTGTTTTCAAACATGTATAGGGAGTGTACTATGTGCATCCGACATAGGCAGCCCTACAGTACCACCTGAGGCATGAGTGCCCTATTTTAAGCAATATAAAGCACTGCTAAGCACATTTTACCAGTATTGAGCATATTTAAATCCAATTGCACATAGCTGCGCACCGCACTGACCAGCGCAACATCGGGCAACGTCGGGCAATGTTGGGCAATGTTGGGCAACGTTGAGCAAAGTCGGGTAAACTCGCTCACACCTGCTTTACTGTTCCTTAACAAGTCAGGTCTGCCCGGCAGGAAAATAAAAAGCAGTGACAGGGCTCAAACTCAGGATACTGTGCACTGTAGTCACAGTACTGAACCACTAAGCCATGACAGCATTTCACTGGCACAGACACAACTTAAGTCACTCACACATACCAGTTGGGGGGGTCACATACCTAACAGTCACAGCCAGCAGGATAATTGTAGACAAATGCAAACACAAACAAATGCTGTATCATGCCCTCTGAAGAGGCATATGAGTAACCTCCCCCAGGCCTATGCAGACAAATAACAGCAGGCCAGGCAGTGTGATGTGGGTTGGGTAGACTATGAAGTCACAAACTAATATGCGTGTAACTGGAAGCTAAGATCTGTAGTACAGTGGTATGCCTCAAGCCAGTACAATAGGCAACAGTACAGACTGAAATGGAGTACCTGATATAGCAGTGCAGGCCTAGCAAATGTGTATAATTGTCAGGTGTGCCCCTCATCCTATGTACACCCACAATAACAATCAGGTGTGCCCTCCCAGGTAGAAATGTACAAATAATAGCTGTTCCCTCTGTATGTAGAAATGTTGATAAGTCTATGCAAATTGACTCATGGAAACCCTGCAGGCACAGCGTGCTTCCTGTCGATGTACAACACAAAGGTGAGCCCTGAAGTAAAAACCAACTTGATTTCTTACACACATATAGTATATATGCCCATAGTGGGCATGCTCACACACTTAAACAAATTTAGCAAATTTCAGTCAGCAACATACTGAAAGGTCCTACTGGGCATGCTCACACACTTAGGCTATGTCTGAGTACAGCAGTGGGCCACACATATCTGGCAGTTGCAGTTCTCACTCCAGACACTTATCACTATTCACCAATCCTGCCTTGCGCACACAGTGATATGAAAACAGACCCATATAATATATTGGACCCCTGTCATAATCAAACTATGTACTACAAGTACTTAAGTTGTTCAAAGAAAGTGAAAATCCAAAGAAGATCAATAAATCTCCGATCAGTATCATCAAGAAACAATGAGCACTCCTAACATTATCCAAGCCATGTTCTGGCAAAAATATTGCCAAAGAGTCCATAGAGAACCATGAAGCTTTCTTTCGCTATGTCATAAATATCAATGTATACTCATATATGTTCTGAGTCAGTGCAAAGTGTAAATGAATACATGTATATGACTGACATTGCCAACATCTTGTCAGACAGGTTCATACATATTTACCCCCCTCTCACTGACAAAAGGGCCGATTACCATACCTGGAGAGTGTGAAAACCCAGAAATCACATATACAATGGTTAAACAGCTCTATCCAAACCTAAAAACACGGCATCTATGGGATGATATGGTTTCCCTGGCTGTGTCATATGTGAACTCCAAAACAAACAGACCCTGCACCTGAACAGTCTGTTGAGACTCACCCTCTGTACAGGATATGAAACTGTTGAATGGGTTACAGCAACGTTTGGCAGACTCCACAAGTGCTGGTGCACAACAGACCATGGGAACTATTGTCTTATAAGCCTAATAAGCCTGATCTGCAAGGCCATGGAGTCCATCATTATAGTACTCATAAACAGAGCTATTGTGAGCCTACAAACACCCAACCCTACCCATTGTGGTTTGGTCAGGGGCAGATCATGGTTCCTAAACCTGCTAGACAGTTTTCAAGGCAGTTACCCAGGACATACATCAATGACATGGGCTATACAGGGCCTACATAGACCTTGAAAAGTCCTTTTCCAACATCCCACACACGTCGTATCCACAAAATCAACAACCTATGCATAAACACATATGTCATCTGATGGATTGCCAACTGGGGCACAGATAGATCCCACAAGTTAAGAATTGTGGTCTCCCTGTTGGACTGTAAGCTGGTAACAACTGCTGTTCCCATGGCTCAGTCCTAGGACCCCTCCTGTCTGGTGTATACTTTTCAGAAATACAGTCAAACACACGAGGGCTATGGTTAGCAAAGTTTATGGATGACTGCAAAAAACATTGTCATAATCGGTGTTTGGGACAACAGACACATCCTTAAAAAGGGTCTCAGTCAGACAGATGTGGTGTCAAAATTATGGTCTCGATTTACAGTCATACAAATGCCACATAGGTGCCAGCACCCTAAATATGGAGGTAATAATAAGGGATCTATGGACACATGTGGATAGTCATCTCTACTTCTAGAAACACATTCCAAAGTGGTTACAAAATCATGCTATGTGTTCCCACAAATTGCCAAGGTCTTTGTATGTAGGTCAAAGGAGGTTCCCTCTACTCATCAGTCATCAGACCCATCAGAGAGTATCATGGCACACTTGCTATTAATCTGACTAGGCACCTTCAGCAGCTGAAAAGACCACTGAAGTACCTCAATAAGAGGATTACTGGCCTCAAACAGTTGCCCCATACAACAAGACTGAATTTAACTCAATCTGTACTCTGTTGCATACTGTCTACTCAGGCGATCTCTGCCCAACAGACAGGTCCATGTCCAATGCAGAACTGATGTATATGTGCTATCTGAAGTAAACCCAAGCTCACTGTGCCACATGCTCTAGGGATATCATCATCACAACAATAAATAGAACATGTTGGAGGGATACATTACTAACTCACAGACTTCCCTTGCTTTGGAACAGGCTCCCAACCTACATTAACCTAAGTCTCTCACTGACACTCTTCCAGAGGAGCCTTGATGAGTGTATGTGAAACTGAACTGTCACACCATGGATCACTTCATCAGCTGTACTATACAGAGGCCTAGGGAACTAACCCCATGTGTGGTGATAGCTGCACACTCTGGCCATACTAATATATGCCTTCAGGCAGATAGCCTATTACCTACCTATGTACCTATATATATGTAGGGGGAACATAGTATAATAAGCCAAAGATGGATGGGCAGAGATGTGTTTAAGAGGGTGACCATGACAGGGAGCCATCCAGGACTGTCCCACCCAGCACACATTCCAATGACACAAAAGACATGAGGTGCACATCTCACCCACTGTACATAACAGCCACCAGTATCTGTAAGCATTACAGTGTAAGTGGTCCATGTGCCTGTTGTACAACATGACTGTACAATGAAGTACACATCTACTATCTCTAGACATGTACCTGTCACATAGGTTCATTGGTATGTAGTAGACTATCTTCACAAAGGCATATATTAGCCTAGGCAAGTTGTGCAGCTTTCCCCACCCCATTGGGTAGTCTCCTAAGCTCTAGTTCTAATAGTTAGTACCCTAAGCCCCTTTCTAGTGGGGCTGCTGATGTGATGCCTGGTGTGAATTGTCTGTTTCCCACCCACTCATCAAGGTTCCTATTGAAGAGTGTCAGCGAGAATCTCTGTCTGATGTACATTGGGATTCAGTTCCACAGTAAGGCAAGTGTCTGGGATGGTACTCTATCCCTCCAGCATGTTGTATTCATTGTTGTGATGAGGTTCATATCCCTGGAGTGTGTAGTGTGACTCAATTTTGTTATCCGTAGATGGAGCATGTTCAACAGTTATGTGTTGAACATGGCTCTGTATGTTAGGCAGAGTGTGCCTCTGAGTAGGCGGTATGCAATGGAGAGCAAATTTAGTTTTACCAGTTGTGTTGCATAACACAACTGTTTGAGGCCAATAATCCTCTTGGTGAGGTTCCTCTGTGGTCTCTACAGCTGCTAGATATGCTTAGTCGAGTACATCCAAAATGGTCTATTGTACTCGATGGGTCTGATGACTTAAGAGTAGAGGGCCATCACTACCTCTTTTGATCCTGATGCAAACCCTTTGTTGATTAGATGGGCCACATCGGATTTCCTAATCACTTTGGCAACATGGTTGTCAAAGGAAAGATGACTATCTACTTGTGTCCCCAGATCCCTTTTTACCTTTTCAGTTTTTAGGGGGTAACACCTATGTGGTAGTTTGTGGGTACTTTGTTTTCACCAAAGGGGATTACTATGCATTCTTCCACATTGAGCTTGAGGCCATGATTCTGACACCACACATCTTTCTCATAGAGTCCCTTCTGGAGAATATTTGTGTCATCCGGGGAATCTATTATGGCAAACACTTTACAGTTACCAGCAAACTTAGTCAACCCCAACCCTCCTGTGTTGGCATGTACTTTTAAGAAGTCTATACCAAACAGGAGGGACCCCAGGACTGAACCCTGGGGGACACCACTTGTTACCGGTGTAGAGTCTGACATGTAACCAGCAACTCTTAATTTGTGGGATCTATCTGTGAGCCAGTTTGCAATCCATCTTGCGATGTATGGTTTCATGCCCTGGTTGGTGAGTTCATCTATGATACCTGACTGGGGAATGGTGTCAAAGGCCTTAGCGAGGTGTAGGTAGGCTGTGTGGAGCTCATTTAAATCATCTGTAGCCTGGATAACTGTCTCAAAGATATCCACCCATTTCAGGAGGTGTGATCTGAATTTGATGAAGCCAAACTGGGTGTGCTCAACTGTGTGAAGGTTCCCAATGTCTTTATTGTTGACTTCCATTATGATTGGCTCCATTGCCTTGAAGATCAGACTCGTCAGGCTCGTAGAGCATGAATGCCAAGGGTCTTTTGTGGTCCCACCCCTGTGGAGTGGGAAGAACGTTGCTATGCAAAATTCTATGGGTACATATCCTGTAGAGAGGATGTAGAGAGAGGTGTAGGTATCCTTGATGAATATGGATACATCCCCACCCTATGTGCTATGATCCAGGTTCTAATGCTGGAAGGTATGGAATGAGTAGCATCCTGGCAGTGTTGATGTGCTCTCTGGAGCCTTGAACTAGGTTTCTGTTACTGCACAGATATCAATATTCTCCATACTGAGAAGTGCCTCGAGTGTGTGCATTTGGAGGCTGAGACTTCTGGCAATGAGTAGCATTTAGTTCACTTTGTGGTTATTTGTGTTGGTTATGGGGTTTGCTTTGTCCTAAGTGACCGGTGTTCCACACCTGAAGTCAACACCTTTTTGGTCCGATCTGACCATGAGATAATTACCCTACATATCCACATTCTAACCCCACCCCCCATTAAGGAAACCATGTTAAAAAAATTCTCCAAAGCCAACTTCATGCTTCTTAAGACAGAAGTGGTGAACTTCAGGACACCCATGCAGATGGACAATCCAGTTACAACTACTGAATCTTACACAATTGCACTTTATAAGCACTTACATGAGTGCATGGATCGTGCTATCCCAAACAGAACCAAGATGCTATCCTCCAAGAAAAGGAAGCCAATCTGGTGGTCCCCTGCCATAAACAAACTGTACAACAGAAGGAAGAAACTGTTGCAAAAGAGGGTAAAATCCCATGAGTGGAGGAATTCTCTGGTCATCCTCAGTACGAAGCTGTGATCCCTGATAAAATCCTCCAAAGCTATTTATGAAAACAAAATCGCCACTGATTCTAAAGACAACCACAAAGCATTCTATAGCTATGTCAATAATCTCAATGGCAACACTCAGATCTGCTCTGAGTTACAGCACAATGGCACTATATATACAGACCCAACTGATATTGCCAACATCCTGGCAGATAGGATCAGTGCTACCTTTACCCCCCTCTCACCCATGAAAGAGCCATCTCTATACCAGAAGAATGCAAAGTTGCTGTCATCATGGCTGCACAGGTAAAAACCACTCTCCAAAGCCAGGAACACAGCATCCATGGGACCAGACAACATCCTAGGCTGCGTTCTACATGAACTACAGAACGAACTGGCACCACACCTAAGTACCGTGTTCAATCATAGCCTCACCTCAGGCTTTGTGCCTGCTGATTGATGCACAGCAACGGTTATCCCACTACACAAAGGGGGAGCCACCATGGACCCCGGGAACTAGTGCCCCATTAGCCTGATGAGCCAGATCTGCAAGGCCATGGAACGTATCATCATGGAACTTATAAACAAAGAAATTGGTAATCTCCAAACTCTGGACCACAACCAGTTTGGGTTTGTAAAAGGCAGATCATGTCTCCTAAACCTGATAGACTTCTTTGAAGCAGTCACCAAAGCCATAGACAAGGGTAAGGTGGTTCACACAGCTTATCTAGATCTTGCCAAGGCTTTCAACACCATTCCCCACTCTGGAATTATAGATAATCTCACTATACGAGGTATAAATCCCTATGTCACAAGATGGGTTGCCAACTGGCTCACTGACAGAACCCACACTGTGAAAGTAACAGACTCCAAATCCGACTTGAGACCAGTGACAAGTGGAGTACCACAGGGTTCAGTCCTGTGTCCTGTCCTGTTTGGTATCTACTTACCTGAAGTACAGGCTAACACAGAAGGTCTTTGGCTAATGAAGTTCCCAGATGACTGCAAACTAGGAGCCATAATCAAAACTACTAACGATGTGGACATCCTACAAAAGGGCCTCACTGAGCCAGATGCCTGGTGTTAAAGCCATGGCCTCAAGCTCAATGCCAAAAAATGCATTGTCTTCCCCTTTGGTAAAAACTCTATAGCTATGAACTACAACATAGGCGGTAGTATACTTAACACTGAAAGATTGATAAGAGACCTTGGGACACAGGTGGACAGTAGTCTCTCCTTTGATAATCACATCGCCACAGTAGTCAGGAAATCCTTCTACATGGCACACCTCATCACAAAAGGTTTCTCATGCAGGAAAAAAAGAGGTCATTGTTCCCCTGTACTCATCACTCATTAGATCCATTTTTGGTATGTACCTTACAAGATATCTACAACAACTGGAAAGCCTGCAGAAATACCTCACAAAGAGGATTACTGGCCTCAAATACATGCGCTCCACAGACCATCTCAAAACACTCCAGCTTTACTCTGTCGCATATCGCCTACTCTGAGGTGACCTCTGCCTAACATACAAAGCTATATCAAACACAGAGCTGTTGGACATGCTCCACTTAAAGAAATCCCAATCCCTCCGAGCTTCAGCCCCAAAGTCTGGACCGAAATACAAAAGGAGGGGGTGTATCCATTTTCATAAAGGATACCCACACCTCCAGGTTAGTGACACAGCACGAGGCCTCGGAGACCATTCAAGTGCAACCAACAGTAGGCAAAGCTGCTTATCAGATTGTAGCCTGCTACAGATCACCTACCGTGTCTCAGGACCCTCACTCAGCATTCCTGAGAACACTGGAAAATATAAAGGTCCTACCAAACACCATGATATTAGGAGAGTTCAACTACCCAAACATTGACTGGGAGAATTATTCAAGTACAAACTCCTTTGCCCAGTGCTTCCTAGAGTTTATAAACTCAAACACCCTGGAAAAGCTTGTCACCATGCCCACTAGAGGTGAAAGCATACTGGACCTGATCATCACCAACATGGGGGATCAATGTTCCACACCAGAGGTAAACCCCTCGCTGGTAAGATCAGATCATAAAGTAATCACACTGGAAATCCACATCCCGACCCCATCCCCAGTCAAGGAAACCACTGTGAAAAATGTTTCAAAAGCAAACTTCACACTTCTCAAGACCGAAGTGGAAAGTTTCAAAGCCCCCTTGCTACAGGATAATGCTATCCAATCCACAGAATCCTTTACAAGTGCATTCTATGAGCATCTACAGGGATGCATGGATTGAGCCATCCCAAGTAAAACCAAGACTCATCCTCCAAAAAGAGGAAACCATTCTGGTGGTCCCTAGCCATAAATAAGCTATACAACAGAAGGAAGAAACTACTAAATGATAGAGCAAAATTCCAAAAAGTAAAGGCATCACTGATCATTATTAGAATGAACCTACGATTGCTCATAAAATCATCCAAGGCCAGTTTCTAAAGAAAAATTTCCAATGAATCTAAATATAACCACAAAGCCTTCTTTAGCTATATCAAAAATTTAGGTGGCAACTCTCAGATATGCTCTGAGCTACTGCAAAATGGCAAAAAATACACTGAACCAACTGACATTGCCAACATCCTGGCAGACAAGTTCAGTGCAAACTTACCCCCCTCACCCCCAAAAAGGCCCGTGTCCATCCCAGATGAATGCAAAGACCCAGACATCATGGGCATGCAGGTAAAAACAGCCCTCTCCAAAGCTAAGAACACAGCATCAGTGGGACCGGATGGTGTCCCAGGCTGTGTCTTATACGAGCTCCAAAAGGAACTAAACCCTCACCTAAATTCACTGTTCAGACTCAGCCTTACCACATGCTATGTACCCAAAGAATGGTGCACAGCAACAGTCATCCCACTCCACAAAGGTGGTGCCACAACAGAACCGGGGAACTATCACCCTATAAGCCTGACCAGCCTGGTCTGCAAAGCTATGGAGCAAATTATCATGGAACTCATAAACAGAGACATTGGCAACCTCCAGACACTGGACCCTACCCAATTCAGCTTTGTTAAAGGCAGATCCTGCCTCCTAAACCTAGTTGACTTCTTTGAAACAGTTACCAAGGCCATAGATAAAGGGAAGGTAGTCCACACAGCCTACCTGGACCTCGCTAAAGCCTTCGACACCATTCCCCCCTCTGGCATCATAGACAAGCTTACCAGCTTGAACATTAACCCCTATGTCACGAGATGGGTGGCCAACTGGCTCACGGACAGAACACACATGGTCAGGGTGCCATGTACGACTCTAAACCAGTCACAAGTGGCATCCCACAGAGCTTGGTCCTGGGACCCCTCCTGTTCAGTATATACTTCTCTAAGGTACAGGCAAGCACAGGAGGACTATGGCTGACCAAGTTTGCAGATGACTGCAAACTGGGGGCCATAATCGACTCTCTGGCTGACACAGACATCCTCCAGAAGGGTCTTACAGAGACAGATACCTGGTGTCAAAACCATGGCCTCAAGCTGAATGCCAAAAAATGCATAGTCATCCTCTTTGGAAAAAACAAAGTGCCCATGAATTACCACATAGGTGGTAATCCACTAGGTACGGAAAACGTAATTAGGGACCTGGGGACACAGGTAGATAGTAACCTCTCCTTTGATAATCACATTGCCAAAGTGGATAGAAATTCCTTCTATGTAGCCCACCTAATCATGAAAGGGTTCACCTCTAGATCAAGAGAGGTCATTGTGCCCCTCTACTCATCACTCATTAGTGTTTTTTAAAAAATGTGTTTCTTAATATTTGTTTTTAAATAAGGCACTCATCAAGTTATTTAGTGGAGTAGTAACTCAACAGATGATTAACATAGGCTTGTAAGAAGTTGTTCTAGCTAATTAAAAGAGATAGGAATATCCTGTATCAATTTAGTAATGTGATTGGCTGTTTAGCCACTTATAGATGTAGGTTTTATGTATAAAAACCAAGCTGTGTTAACTGGTTTTTGTCTGATGAAGGCTGAGCATTTGCTTAGCTGAAAGCGCTTACGTTTATTAAAAAGTCCGTGCCGTTTATTGTGTCAGCGTGCTTCTACTTTCCTTTTGTGTGTTTTAATCACTCATTAGGCCAATAATAGATTACAGTGCCCCATTTGGTATGTACCTTAATCGGCACATACAACAGCTGGAAAGACCACAGAAGTACCCCACCAAGAGGATCATGGGCCTCAGAGATGCCCCTTTGCAGCTCGACTAAAGAAACTCCAGCTCTACTCAGTTGTTTACTTCCTGCTCAGATGTGATCTATTCCTGACGTATAAGACCATGTCCAACCCGAAATTAATGGACATGCTCCACCTCAGGAAAATTAAATCTCTTAGAGCTACATGCTCCAGTGAATTAAACCTCAGCACAGTAATAAACAGGACATGCTGGAGGGATAGATTCCTGTCCCATAGACTTCCCTCGCTCTGGAATAGAATCCCAGTTTATGTTAGGCAGAACCCCTCTCTGATTCTCTTCAAGAGGAATCTTGACGAGTGGATGGGAAATCGTAACTTTACCCGTGGGATCACTTCAGTTGCCCTGCTAGACAGAGGCCCAAGAAACTAATTTAAAAGGGAGGCGAAAGCCAACACATTCTGGCTAGGCTTATAAATGCCCTTGGGCAGATAGCCTAGTACCTACCTGTGAACTTACACACTCTAGGGACCTAAACATTGTCACCACAATAAACAGAACATGCCAGAGGGATAGATTCCTGTCCCAGAGACTTCACATGCTCTGGAATAAACTACCTATCTATATCAAACAAAGCTCCTCATTAGCACTCTTAAAGAAAAATCTTGATGATTGGATGGGAAACAAGAAATTCACCCCGGGGATCACTTCTGTGTCTCTGCTCAACAGTGGCACAGGAAAATAAATTTCTTGGGTGGCAAAAGCCAGGGTACCTTTTTGGCTGGGCTTTTATAGTACCTACCTATGAACCTATGAACCTTTGAGCCTTGCCTAAAAAAGGTAATATGGGGACAGGAAGTGCCTTGGCCAGTATTCGGAAGCATAGGGGCGACAGGTGCAAAAACCATCTGTAGCGAAGCAACGAGGCTTGACTATCATGTCATCACAGGCAGACAGAGATTGGATCCCCTTTGAATGACACCAGAAGCTCAGCCAATTGTTGAAGTTTATCATCTTTCTGTTATATTGCAGTATCACGTAGGTGAAGATAAGATGCTACTCAAGGTCAGGGTCATACCAGCCTGGGCTACATGATCATAGAGCTAATATATATCTCTTGTCATGTTGTCCTGGGAGGTATGTCTCAGATCATTCACACTGACATGTACAAAGAACACGTCTTATATGTTCCTGTTCTGGAGTGAGGTAAGTGCTTGTGTTATGTGGCAGATCATAGCACTTGACAGACAACTGACAGTAACCTTCCCCTTGTCCATCCGAGTGAGTGGAACATCTGTGTACCTGACTATGAAGTCACCTATTACTAGTGTGTTGGGTATGTTGTTTTGCCTTAGGGCCTGTTGTGAGGCACACTGCTTTGGTGTATTATGTGTTTTCTGGCATGTGCTTGGAGGTGCATGTTGCTTGCTTGTCTGCTTAGGAGGACACTCTCTCTTTTTCAGATTAATATTTGTATTCTTCGAGTATGGTAATGTGTATTTATGTGTGTGTTTTGTGGTGCTTATATTGTAGGTCTATGTGAGACAGTTGGTGCTGTGGTTGTATGACCCTACTCCTCCTAACTGTATTGTCCAGTATTGGGTTGACAGAGCTTAGCCACCGGTTTGACCCTGTGTGTGCCAGCATGTGGTGCATCAACCCATATATGATATGGTCATGGCCTATGCATACAATACACTCACAATACACCTAGTATGATAAGCCTGCTGAGGTTAGCAAATGTGAAAAAACCTTTGGGCAAACTGTCAGCAAGTAATGTCTGTATTGCACCCTGTAACTCCATATTGCTTGCTGAAGTGTAAAGACGTACTTAGTTTGGATTAAGAACCCCGCACTTGCCAACTGTGTGTGTGTGTGTGTGTGTGTGTGTGTGTGTGTGTGTGTGTCTGTCTGTCTCTCCCTGGGGAGAGAGCAACCTTTTTGGAGACTACTCACACCCCTTAAAAGTGGTATACTCATCTTTGTCAAGTCTGATGATGTCACCATCCTACAAATATACCTGGGGAAAGGAGAAATCCCAGTAATGTGTATAGTGCATTGTGTAAATGTGTGCTGCTGTAGTATCATAATGTAGTTAGGTAGGGGTTCGAATCCTGCACTTGCCAACTGTATGTGTGAGTGTGTGCTCCTCTCTGGGGAGGAGCAACCTTTTTGGAGACTACTCACACCCCTTAAAAATGGTATACTCATCTTTTGTCAAGTCTGATGATGTCACCATCCTACAAATATACCTGGGGAAAGGAAAAATTCCAGTAATGTGTATAGCGCATTGTGTAAATGTGTACTGCTGTAGTATCATAATGTAGTAAGGTAGGGGTTTGAATCCTGCACTTGCCAACTGTGTGTGAGTATCTCCCTGGGGAGGAGTAACCTTTTTGGAGACTACTCACACCCCTTAAAAGTGGTATACTCATCTTTTGTCAAGTCTGATGATATCACCATCCTACAAATATACCTGTGGAAAGGAGAAATCCCAGTAATGTGTATTGCGTGTTGTGTAAATGCATACTGCTGTAGTATCATAATGTAGTTAGGTAGGGGTTTGAATCCTGCACTTGCCAACTGTGTGTGTGCCTCCCTAGGGAAAAGCAATGTTTTTGGAGACTACTCACACCCCTTAAAAGTGGTATACACATCTTTGTCAAGTCTGATGATGTCACCATCCTACAAATATACCTGTGGAAAGGAGAAATCCTAGTAATGTGTATAGCGTGTCGTGTAAAAGTATACTGCTGTAATATCATAATGTACTTAGGAAGGAATTTGAATCTCGCACTTGCTGACTGTGTGTATTCCAGGTGTGTGAGAATGTGTGACACCATTGGTCAGTGTGGAGTGGGCTTTGATTTTTCTAGTGTATGACATATCACAGTGACAACTGTATGTGCATTACACATGTAAGGTAGCTGTAGGGCAAAGCTATATACATACATGTGACCTCAGTTATTTCATAGGTGGGTACTCTGCTTTTTTCATGAATGCATCTGTTATCTTTGCCAGAGCATGCTGGCACTTTCCAGACCTTAGGTCACTTCTGTATGCTAGTGACAAGCATAGCCACTGCAGTGATCCCTAGGCTACGTCTTCTGTTTCACATCCAGTCATCACGGTTTCTACTGAAGAGTGTGAGTGAGGGTTTATGCTTTAGGTATATTTGAATCCTGTTCCAAAGCAAGCAAAATCTGGCAAAGATGACTAATCATTATAGGTGTGCAATAACCTCTGTGGATCTGCATGCAAACCCTTTATTGCTTATGTGCTCCACAGAGGGATTTCCAAAACCCATTGGTAATGTGATTAACAAAGGAGAGTTGATTAAACACATGACTCTATGTATACATTAGTACCTGTTCCACATGTTGAGGGCTACCTATGTTGTACTCTGTCGATACTTTGTTTTCTAAGTGGATAACTATGCTTTCTTTGGCTTATAGCTTTACAGCATGAGTTTGACACCAGGAATCTGTCTCTATGATACCCTTTTGGTGGATGTGTGTGTCATCTGGAGAATAATGTATAGCCCACAGTATGCATTTTCATCAAACGTGGGTAGACATATCCCTACTGTGTCTGCTTGTACCTAAGAAAGCTATATGTCAAACAGGAGTGGTCCCAGGACTGAGTGCAGGGGAATACCACTTGTTGCTGGCATAGAATTGTACATGGAGGCTGCAAATGTTATTGTGTCTCCTACATCTGTGTGTCAGTTGTCAGTCCATCATCTAACAATCGTTTATGGTCAGTCTGTTGAGGATATGTATAATACCAGAATGTGGGATGGGTATGAATTGCTGGTGAGCTGTAGCTTGGTTGTCTGGACCTCCCCTCCCTCACCTATAGCCTTGTTAACTGTGGAAAGGAGAAATCCCAGTAATGTGTATTGCGTGTTGTGTAAATGCATACTGCTGTAGTATCATAATGTAGTTGGCAAGTGCAGGATTCAAACCCCTACCTAACTACATTATGATACTACAGCAGTATGCATTTACACAACACGCAATACATATTACTGGGATACATAAATTGATTAAGGGTAGAACTACAACAGATCCTGGAAACTCTCACCCTATAAGCCAGACAAATGTTATCGGGAAGGCTATGGAGCACAGCATTATGGAACTCATTAACAAAGACATTATGAACCTGCAAACACTGCACCATACCCACTTAGGTTCTCTAAAGGCCAGATCATGGCTCCTACACCTAGTAGACTTCATAGGTTCATAGATTCATAGGTTAGTACTAGGCTATCAGCTCTAGGGCCTATACAAGCCTAGCCATAACAATTCCCTGAATATTTCTTCCCACATTATTTACTTTCCTGGACCCCTGTCTAGCAGGGCGACTGACGTGATCCCTGGGGTGAATTTCCTTTCTCCCATCCAATCGTCAAGGTTCCTCTTGAAGAGGTCCAAAGAGGCACTCTGCTTGACATGTATGGGCAATCTATTCCAGAGTCTGGGGAGTCTCTGGGTCAGGAACCTATCCCTCCAACATGTTTTGTTTATTGTGATGACGAGGTTTAGATCCCTGGAGTGTGTAGCTCTGAGGGATTGGGATTTCTTTAAGTGTAGCATGTCCAACAGCTCTGGGTTTGACATGGCCTTGTATGTTAAGCAGAGATCGCCTCTGAGTAGACGATATGCAGAATATAGCTGGAGTTTTTTAAGGCGGTCAGCATAGGGCATCTGCTTTAGGCCTGTGATTCTTTTAGTGAGGTATTTCTGAGGCCTTTCCAGTTGTTGCAGATGTCTTGAGAGGTACATACCAAATGGGGCATTGTATTCTATAATGGGTCTAATGAGGGATGAGTACAGTGGGACAATGACCTCCTTTTTTCTGGGTGAAAAGCCCTTCGTGATGAGGTGTGCCACATAGAAGGATTTCCTGACTTTTGTGGCGATGTGGTTATCGAAGGTGAGACCACTGTCCACCTGTGTCCCTAAGTCTCTTATCACACTTTCTGTGTTTAGTGTACTGCCACCTATATGGTAATTCATGGATACATGTTTTTTCCCAAAGGGATAACAATACATTTCTTGGCATTGAGCTTGAGCCCATGGCTCTGGCACCAAGCATCTGTTTCTGTAAGGCCCTTTGTAGAGTATCCACATAATTTGGGATTCAATAATGGCTCCCAGTTTGCAGTCATCTGCAAACTTTGTTAGCCAGAGTCCCTTAGTGTTGACCTGTACTTCAGAGAAGTAGATGCCAAACAAGAGCGGCCCCAGGACTGAACCCTGAGGTACTCCACTTGTCACTTGTCTGGAGCTGGATTTGGAGTTGGCTACTTTTACAGTGTGGGTTCTATCAGTAAGCCATTTAGCAACCCATTGGGTGACATAGGGATTAATGCCCAACTTAGTAAGTTTATCTATGATTCCAGAGTGGGGGATGGTGTCAAAGGCCTTGGCAAGGTCTAGATAGGCTGTGTGGACCACCTTACCCTTGTCCGTGGCTCTGGAGACTGATTCAAAGAAGTCAATCATGTTCAGGAGACAAGATCGGCCCTTCACAAACCCAAACTGGGTGGGGTCCAGTGTTTGAAGGTTGCCAATGTCTTTGTTTATAAGTTCCATGATAATACGCTCCATGGCCTTGCATATAAGGCTTGTCAGACTGATGGGACGATAGTTTCCGGGATCCAAGGTGGATCCCCCCTTGTGGATTGGGATAACTATAGCTCTGCGCCACTCAGTGTGCACGAAACCTGAGGTGAGGCTATGATTAAACATGACACTTAGGTGAGGTGCCAGTTCATATTGTAGTTCATGTAGTACACAGCCCGGGATGTCATCTGGTCCCATGGATGCTGTATTCTTGGCTTTAGAGAGTGCATTTTGTACCTGTGTGGCCGTTATTACTGGAATTTGGCAATCTTCCGGTATTTAGGGGGTGAGAGTGGGGTGAAGTTGGCACTGAATCGATCTGCCAGGATATTGGCAATATCCTTTGGATCAGTATATTTAATGCCATTCTGTTTTAGCTCAGAGCAGATCTGAGCAATGCCATTTAGATTCTTGACATAATTATACAATGCTTTGTGGTTGTCTTTGGAATCTTTGGCAATTTTATTTTCGTAACTAGCTTTGGAGGATTTTATGAGGCATCTCAGTTTCTTACTGAGGCTAGTAAGGGAGTTTTTTGCATCCTGGGATTTTCCTCTTTTCTGCAAAAGTTTCTTCCTTTTGTTGTAAAGTTTGTTTATGGCAGGGGACCACCAGATTGGCTTCCTTTTTATGGATGAGAGCATTTTGGTTCTATTTGGGATGGCACGATTCATGCATGAGTGGATGTGCTCGTACAGTGCCGTAGTGTAGGATTCAGCAGTGTCTGTGAATCATCAGGTTTTACATTCTTCAGGTCTGAAAGTGTGGCCCTTGTGTAATGACAGGGTGGTGAAATCCGCATTCAAACTGCCTGACAAGAAATTGGTAGTGTCAGTCAGATAAGTGTACTTTGTGACCATTTACATTAACTGTGACCTGATCTGAGATTTCCTCTGTAGATTATACACAACACTAAAGAAAGCTTTAGTGTTTTCTTTGGAATCCTTGCCATTTTGTATTTTGAAGCTTGCCTTGTATGTTTATTGAGGGATTATATTTTCCCAATGATACTGACCAAAGAGGTTATCCCTCTTTGGTATGTAACTCTTTTTTGGTACAACTTCACGCCTTCTGTTATATATTTAGTTTATGGCAGAAGTCCATTAGACTAATGCACGTTTACTGTATAAATGAGAATTCTTGTGTTTGTGATAGCCCGCTCCATGCAACCCTGTAGGTGAACAGTGTGCATTACTAAAGGATTATGCAGCTGGGACAGTGTTAACCTTAGTAATGCAAACCAATGACAGATAGCAACAACAGCATCACCCACAGCACAGTGTCAACCCATGTCATACACACACATGCGTACTCAAGTTCCAAAATGTGTGTAGTACGATGCATACTGGCCACCAATAGAAACTATGGAGTGTTAACACTGGCCAATGCAGGGCATGTCACCCTGCCCATGTGTCCAATATGCATGTACATGCAGACAGTGCACCTCCACCATGTTCACAAATGGACACCTGTAAACCTGTGTTGCACACACCCCACACTTACTGTCCACTGTATAACGCATGCTGACACAACTACACACATCAGCCAAGTGGCACATGGGCAAACAAAACACAATTGGAATAATCACTGGTGAAGGCAATACAACATTTATATTTACAGCTTTAATGCATCATGCCTGCTCAGCTACATAGGTTCATAGGTTGGTACTAGGCTATCAGCCCTAGGGCCTATACAAGCCTAGCCATAACAATTCCCTGGCTATTTCTTCCCACACTATTTACTTTCCTGGACACCTTCAAGGATATCATTACACTTTGCTGCTGACAACATGCTACACATCCAACCATTGCTATACTTTATTAAAGTCATCCTGTGCATCAGCACCATGTTAGCCTGTTCCTGCATCAATGTTACAGAAGACAGGAGGTGGCACAGGTTTCATCATATGCACAGGATGTGTTGTTGGTTTTCCAGAGGCCTACACTGAGCCATACAATTGACATGTGTGTGTGAGTGTGTGTGTGAGGGCCATGAGTACTGTTATGGACAAATGTTGATGTAATGTGTGCGGGTATGTGTTTGCCCTAGGTTTCTGGTTTATGTGTGTGCGTGTCTGCATGCACACAGTTCCACCATGTGGCTGCCATATACAGGGATTTGTGAGACAGCTACAGACTGTATCTGGCAGGCTTTACAGATCACTGTCTCTGGCCACGGATACGGAACCTGTGCCTGCCTCGGGTGTTACAGACAGTATGAGGTACTAATCCAGATTGGGTACTATCCAAAGAGGTTGACATATGTCCACTGGATCCAGGTCCCTGCTGTGCCTGGCCAGAGCTACTCGCACGTGGTCTGCTAGGATAGTCTATGGACAGCCCCCCCCCAACATTGCTGGGGTTCGTACTGGCACTACGGGAGTGGCTGTGACTTGCTGGACATCCACAGCAACCTCCAGCTGCTGATGTTGCTGGCATACTTCCACAGTGACGTCTCAACCATCCTGCACTGTCCTGACACATGGACATGACATTGTGGAGGACATCCAATGTCTCACCCCAACGTAAATCAATGACCTCAGTGTAGTTATGTATGGCACCTGCTAGGTCACGGATATTGTCATTTACAGAGGTGTTATGAGCCCTCTGTGCCCTTAATCCCTGTCTGGTGTACTGCTCCATTCAAGTCTGTGCCTCCATGACAGCCTGGAACATACATGTGGTAGAAAGAGGTATGGCACATCTGCTAGGAGCATGATGACCAGCAGTGCTCTGACGAGAACCCCTGGGCATCTGCCTATGTGGTACTGTTCCAGACATCTGGCTATGGCTGCTGTGTCCTGATACATGTGCCATAGATACCACACTGTCCTGGCCAGTGCCAACTGTACACTGTCCCTCAGCTAAGGGCAATGGTGATGATGGATGTACAGGCAGTATGACTGTGTGCATGGATGGGGTGGAGACTTGTGTACTGTCAATTGGTGGCCCAACAGCAGACCCTGACAAACCTGTCTGTGCCTCAACACACCTATCCTTATCATCACTGTCTGTCTCAGTGACATCAGGTTCCCTGCTGTACTGAACCAGCCCCACCTTGGCACCTGTGAGAGGAAAACAGGAAACACACTTTAATACCTGAACATGACTTCAGACCACATGCGCACATGCACACATGCACACACACAAAAATACACTCCTCCCTAAAGTAGACACACACAACACCAGCAATCACAGAACATACATAATAGCATGTGATGGTGAGGTACAGTATCACAAGCAAAACAGTCATATCACACATGTCAGCATGCAGGACATGTGTTGCTCAACAGCATGCAGTGCAAGTGTAGTCAGTCCTTGTTACTAACAGTATACATGGCTTTGATGCATGTGTTTTATTATTAGGTGATGGCCCTCCCCCTGGAACACAATGCATACATGGACACAACATTGCTGTGCAGGTATTCATAACCCTGTAATGTACTGTGTACCATAACTCACAGGTGTACATACCATTGCTGGATGTGTATCTGTGTGTCAGATAGGTATCCAATGCTGATTACAGCCTCTGTGTCTTTAGCAAATAATTGTGGACACATTTTTAGCACATGCATGATGAGTATTCACACAACATCATCACTGGTGCATGGATAATTGATGGAATACCATTCGGCCACATACTCAATGTACGGTACTTATGGTGAGTGTAGATCATATTGTGGACATGCCAGTCTCATCCATGACATGACATGCTAAAACACAACTGCATATTTAAACACTACACATACCCAATGTGTGTCATATGACCTAGCTACTCAGTAGCATCACAAGACATATATGTGTCAGTTGTGCATATGGTGATTAGTATGCATACTGTTTAGAGGTGCATATGTGTGTGCACACGCAACATTAAGGAGCATAGCAATGAAAGCTATGTGTAGTACTGTGGTTACAATAACTGGATGGGTATAGTACCATAGGCCATCATCATGAAGCATCAGGTGGTCACTCAAGGCTGCAAATGTTTCCCAAACCAGCACTAATCATGCTGTGCTGGAACTGTACTACCTTGGCTGAATTCACCATCTCACAACCAGTTGTTATGTGAGTTTGTAAGGAGGCCAATAAGGAGCATTCCCTGACATGAATGTGTAGTGTGTGCAGAGTGTTTAAATGCCCCAGGATAGGCCTCTACCCCTCAGGTATATTATGTGTAATGTGTGGATGAGATTTTGGATACTGGAGTGTGTCTTTACAGAGGGTTTGGGAATCCTTTATGTGTAGCATGTTAAAATGCTTTGTGTATGACATAGATGTGTATGTTATGTGCATGTTGAGTATCAACTGTGCCTATCCAATGGTCACTGCAGTCTAGCCTCATTTGTTTGAGATGGTCTGGATATTGCATGTGTTTGAGGCAGCTAATCACATTATTGAGATGTGCGTGCTCTTACACCAAACATGCACAGCATGCATTATGGGTAGGTGTGTTATATGTGTACATGGCCTACACCTTAACTACAACATGCACTTTTTATTTACAATAATAAATGTAGAACACACTCACCAGCATCTGTCCACTGCCTTGATGTCACCCCAGAGGGACCTACGTAGAGATGAGACAGTTTATCAGTGGCCACAACTGCGGCATTGCTACTGTGTGTTTGCAATCCTACAGTACAACAGTTTACATTCACAGGGCTACAGATTATGTTCCAAATGATCAGTACTGCACACCAACAGGCTCCACATCTTTGAATGACACACTCCACATAGGTTCATAGGTTCATAGCTTGATACTAGGCTATCTGCCCTAGGGCATTTATAAACCTAGCCAGAGTTTGTTTGGCTTTTGCCACCCTTTTAGATTAGTTGACTGTGCCTCTGTATAGAAGTCACAGAAGGTAGCCCTTTTAAGGTTAGTTTACTGTACCTCTGTCAAGCAGGGACACAGCAGAGATCCCAGGGGTAAACTTACGATCTCCCATCCACTCGTCAAGATTTCTCTTGAAGAGGGTCAGTGAGGGGCTCTGCCTAACATGGATTGGGATTTTGTTCCAGAGTGAAGGGAGCCTATGGGATATGAATCTGTCCCTCCAGCATGTCCTATTTATTTCTGTGCTGAGGTTCAAGTCCCTGGAGCATGTAGCTCTAAGGGATTTGGATTTCCTGAGGTGAAGCATGTTCATTAATTCTGGGTTGGATATGGCTTTATACGTCAAACACAGATCGCCTCTGAATAGGCGGTACGCAACTGAGTAGAGCTGGAGTTTCTTTAGCCGAACTGCATTGGGCATCTGTTTGAGCCCCTTGATCCTCTTGGTGAGATACTTTTGGGGTCTTTCCAGTTGCTGCAGGTGTCGGGTAAGGTACATCCCAAATGGGACATTGTACTCAATTATGGGCCTGATAAGTGATGAGTAGAGGGGCACAATGACCTCTCTTGATCTAGATGTGAACCCTTTTGTGATAAGGTGGGATATATAGAAGGTCTTTCTAACCACTTTGGCAACGTAATTGTCAAAGGAGAGATTGCTATCTTCTTGGGTCCCCAAGTCCCTAATTACTTCTTCCATACTTACTGGATTACCACCTATGTGGTAATTTGTGGGCACTTTGTTTTTCCCAAAGGGGATGACTATGCACTTTTTGGCATTTAGCTTTAGGCCATGGCTCTGGCACCAGTTATCTGTCTCTATGAGACCCTTTTGGAGGATGCTTGTGTCAGCCGGAGAGTCGATTAGGGCACCCAGTTTGCAGTCATCTGCGAACTTGGTCAGCCATAGTCCACCTGTGTTAGCCTGAACCTCAGAGAAATATATACCGAACAAGAGAGGTCCTAGGACTGAGCCTTGTGGGACACCACTTGTAACTGGTTTAGAGTCTGACATGGCACCTGCTATTCTGACCATGTGGGTTCTATCCCTGAGCCAGTTTGCAACCCATTTTGTGACATAGGGGTTGATATTTAAGCTGGTGAGTTTATTTATGATGCCCGAGTGGGGTATTGTGTCGAAGGCTTTTGCGAGGACCAGGTAGGCTGTGTGGACTACCTTCCCTTCATCTATTGCTTTGGTAATTGTTTCAAAGAAGTCAGCCAGGTTCAAGAGGCAAGATCTGCCCTTAACGAAGCTGAACTGGGTAGGATCCAGTGTCTGGAGTTTTCCAATGTCTTTGTTTATGATTTCCATGATGATGGATGGGCGTATCATCATGAATAAGACATTGGAAAACTCCAGTGTCTGGAGTTTTCCAATGTCTTTGTTTATGATTTCCATGATGATACGCTCCATAGCTTTGCAGACCAGGCTAGTCTGGCTTATAGGGCGATAGTTTCTGGGGTCTGTTGTGGCACCACCTTTGTGGAGTGGGACCACTGTTGCTGTACGCCATTCCTTGGGTACATATCCTGTAGTAAGGCTAAGATTGAACAGTGACTTTATATGAGGGTTTAGTTCTTCTTGGAGCTCGTGTAAGATGCAGCCCGGGACACCGTCTGGTCCCATTGATGCTGTGTTTTTCACTTTGGAGAGAGCAGCTATCACCTGTGCATCTGTGATCTCAGGAAGGCTACACTCTGTTGGGATAGACATTTGCTCTTTTGGGGGGGAAGGGGGGAGAAGTTTGCACTGAACCTTTCTGCCAGGATGTTGGCAATGTCTGTGGGTTCAGTGTATTTTTTGTCATTTTGCACTAACTCAGAGCATATCTGGGAGTTGCCTCCCAGGTTTCTGACATAACTAAAGAAGGCCTTGTGATTATCTTTAGTGTCTTGTGCAATTTTTCTTTCGAAGCTGGCCTTAGATGATTTTATGAGGGATCGTAGTTTCTTGCAAGTACTGATCAGTGACGCCTTTCCTTTTTTGGATTTTGCTCTGTCATGTAGTAGATTTCTCCTTCTGTTGTATAGCTTATTTATGGCTGGGGACCACCAGACAGGTCTCCTGCCTTTGGAGGAGTAAGTCTTGGTTTTATTTGGGAAAGCATGCTCCATGCATTCCTGTAGGTGTCCATAGAATGCTTTTGTAAAGGATTCTGCATTTTGGGCCATATTTTCCACTGGCCCGGGGGCTTTGAAGGATTCCACCTCAGTTTTGAGAAGTGTGAAGTTTGCTTTTGAGAGGTTCTTCACCGTGGTTTCCTTGGCTAGGGGTGGGGATGGAATATGGATGTCCAGTGAGATTTGTTTATGGTCTGATCTTACCAATGAGGGGTATACCTCTGGTGTGGAACATAGAGACCCCATGTTGTTGATGACCAGATCCAATATGTTTTCCCCTCTTGTGGGAGTGGTGACCAGTTGTTCCATAGCATTTGAGTTTATAAATTCTAGGAACCATTGGTTGAGGGTGTTTGGGCTTGAGTAGTTTTCCCAATTGATGTTTGGGTAGTTGAACTCACCCAATATAATAGTGTATGGAGAGACCTTCATATTCTCCAGTGTTCTCAGGAAAGCCGAGTGAGGTTCCTGTGTTTGGGAGGGTGGTCTGTAGCAGGCTACAAACTGAAAGGCAGTTTTGCCCACTGTTAGTTGCACATGGATGGTCTCCGATGCTTCGTACAGTGCCACTAACCTGGAGGTGTGGGTATCTTTGATAAATATGGATACTCCCCCCTCCTTTTGTGGTTCGGTCCGAGTTTTGGGGCCAGAAAGCATGATATGAAGTATAACCTGTTAGTGCTGGGGTGCTCTCAGGAGCCCTGAACCAGATTTCTGTTACTGCACAGATATCGATATTCTCCATACTGAGGAGAGTCTCGAGTGTGTGCATCTTGAGGTTTAGACTTCTGGCGTTGAGCAGCATTACCCTTAGTTTTTTTTTTTCTTTGTGTTGTCTATGGGGTGGGTTTGTCTTTTGAGCCTTGCCTAAAAAAGGCACTATGGAGGAGGCAAGAGCCTTTGCCAGTATTCGAAAACCCAGGGGTGACAGGTGCAAGCCATCCCTAGCAAAGCAATGTGGCTTGTCGAGCATGTCATCCCAGGCTGACAGACACTGGATCCCCTTTGAATGACACCAATA